>NW_016189052.1:0-4009 GCF_001687245.7 Rhagoletis zephyria
GATAGCAAAAACGACAGAAGGGCGGATAAACAGGTACGTGTACGTTACATCTTTTATGACACAGAAAAATTTAATTTTTTTTTCAATTCAAACAATTGGTACAAAATATTAATAGACAAAATTTTATATTATATCCACGTAGCCAAAATTTTGATATTTCATTTATATTGCCGAGGTGCGCTTGTCAATATGCCCATATCTGTGAGCACCTCCATATGCCAGCACACATACATATACACCATAGTGAAATTCCTGCAGCACAAAAGATAAATAGTTCAGAAATTTTAAATTATTCATAACTTTGCGAAACAATATTTACAGGACGTCAACACAACACACTCACTCCCTTCCGAAAGGGCACAAAATCAACAACCTAAAAAAGGATTACTCAAAAGCCATTGCCACCCGTGTAGATACTGCGCGCTTCCACATCGACGCATAACAGTTATTTGTTTTATTGCTTTTACTCGCTCGGTTTTTTTTATTAAGCAAAGCAGCTCCAGCATGGCAACGACTTTTGTTTGGTAATTGTTGGCTTTCGTTGACTTGCAAAATGCGAGAGCGACGAAAGCGGAAAACAAATCGGGTTTGCCAGATTTAACCGGTGAATAACAAACAATTCATGGCAGCAAAGCAGAGCGTTTCGAAATGCGCAGACGATTATGGGAATAACAAGCGAAATTAAATGAAAGGGGGAACGCTCGGAGCTAAGTATTTTTCGTGAAGCAACTTATGCTTTAAATAATTTAATAACTTTTATTTTTTTTTTCTGTGAGCAAGCGCATTTGAATGTGAACTTGCTACATACATATATGAATGTGCAAATTGTATCCAGTTAAAGCGAAAAACCTTTTATCCCTGCTGTGAGTTTCCACCATAAAACCACCGCTTTAGTTTGAAATGCAACTGGAGAGGCAATAAAACTGCAACCTGCTGATTTGCTGACTTGCTGACTTGTGGCAGCGAGCCATGCACAACTTGACTGCCAAACACTCTGCACTTCTCATCTAAGTAAGCACATTAACGGGCTAAATGTATTTAATAGACAGCGCAGAATATTTGATTCCAGCAACGCCACATTCAGCTGCAAAGGCGTATGATTTTCAAAAAGCCAACCGCAATAGTGCAATGTGGACGCAAGTGGCACAGCTTGAAATGGATGTGGCAATATGAACGGCAAAGTGGCCACTGTGGGGGATCCATTTCTCCCTAGCCTGATCGACTAAAAGAAAAAGGTTGCGTTTTAAACTCTTCAGCATCATCACATTTTGTTGAAAACCCCCCTAATCTGCGTGCATAAAAGTTTTCGGTTTAGCATTAATGGCAGCGACAGAATTTTTCATAGGCAAAAAAAAAAATTAAAAAACAAACAAAAATGCACTTAACAATAAGTGCACGCAATTCCGCGCGCGCGCACACACCAAAAAGGGCCACCGCACAACGTGGCGTATGAGTAATGTTGGTGTATGTTCATATTTGCGTGTATGCACGTATGTACATGTGTATGCATGCATGTGCAATAGTTTAACATACATTGAGAGTCAATGCAATGCGCCACTTGAGAAAATAATGGCAAACTAGCGCATTGTGTCGGGTCTCGGCAGTAATAATCAGCAGGAAGTTGTGGCACTTCTGCAGCTGCAGTGTTGCTTGCTCTTAAAGGCCTGAGGGCATTTTACAAAATGTTTGTGATTTTCCTTTGCTGCGAAATTGTATGCAACTCTTGGCATTCACCTTCGTTTGCCAAGGTTACCAGAGTGACCGTCCGTAGGGAGAACGTTTCGTCCTTTTGCTGGAAAGCAAAGCGCTCAACGTTTTGGCTTTTAATTACATATTTTATATAAAATGCACTGCATAGATAAAACTGGCCTGGGGACTGGCAAAAGTGTGAGCACTTTGAATTGTGCAAAAATCCATAGAATTTAATTTTGTGCAGTCAAAGGGTTTGTATGTGACGCCGCACAGCTAGCCACGGCTGTGTAGAGGGTGGTTCAATTGCATGAGCTTTAGAAAAAGGCGAACTTAAATTTATTCGGTTAGATATTATGCACATAGTCACCTTCGAGGCTTTGAAAACTGCGTCTGATTTCCGAAGATTCATAAAATACTTGCTACTTGCGCAACACAAATTATTTCGTTGCTGTGCAATTATTTACTGTAATCAATAGTTAAAGCTTTATATGCGAACAAGTGTGTTTGTCTCACCCTGTATAAATAATACACTACATGCATGCATATGCGATGTTTGTGTCAGCTTTGGAGTAAACAGCGAAAAAAAAAACAATAAAAAAAACTACAAAAACAAACAAAATGTTTTTATCAAGCGCTATGGCTTGTGGCTCACTGCCGCGTCAAAAATTTAATAATCAAAAAAATATTGGTTTGGCAAGGACATTCGGCAAGGCCGAGCAAGTGTTGTGCAGGAAAATGATTGTGTGTTAATTCACGAGTGAGTTGGCATATTTCGGTATTTTTTGTTTCTATATTTCTCTTTTTTTGTTAGTAAATAAGTATGGTTAAAAGCACGCTGTATGCATATGTATTTTTCTTATATATAAATAGACAAGCTTTTTTTTCTTTACACCCCTTTTACAGCTAAACTATACTTCTAAGGTATAAAGAACTATGTATCATTAGAAAGGAATTTTGATGCTGAAATGAGATTTCAAATAAGTTTAAAACTAGATCAAGTAAAATTTACACTAATACAAATGCCATGCATGCACATGAGGAGGAGATTCCTCCTAAATATATGCTTTAATATTGACTCTGAATTAAATAAGCGTGCTAAGTAGCAGGTTGGGAATAAGAACTAAATATGTAGATTGATAGCGTTTTCTTTTTTCGAAATAATGTTGCGCCAGGTCTGTCAAGTTTTCTCATTTTCCTTTCTCAGCCTCTTCACATGCTTATTGCGTGCTCTTTCTTTAAAATGTTGCGCTCTGAAAATGTTGCCAAATAAGAAGGTGACTTTTTTCGAGAAAAAAAAACGCTATAAGATTCAGCGATAAAGGCGAAACCGAACTTTATATACCCGGCGCAGATATCAAATATCGTCGTTTCAACTTTCTCTAAACTATATTTGCATGATAAGCAGGTGTGTTTTTCCCGTTTGCAAACATTATCGATTATATGCTCAGTTAGACTTAATGATATAGTTGAACCATGTTTAGTAGAAATTGACAAAGTGGTTACCGAGATACACCTTTGTAGTCATAAAGTGGGTAGTGCCACGCCCAATTCCTAAAAGTCTATAGAAGTCTTATTTATTTTTAAGAGATTGCAGTAAATATTAACTTAGAGAATAAATTTGTGTCCTCAGTTATTGAAATATCGGAGTTTTTATATATCTGAAAATTACCGCTATACCGAAAGCAGGTGTAATTTTAATCCGATTTGAATAATTTTCAATGAATTTATTTTGCGCACCTAAGCTATTAAGTATACCAAGTTTCGTAAAAATTGATAAATCTGTTACCGAATAAAATTTTATTTTTCAATATAGTTTTATGCTAAGTTGTTATTGCAATCATCGATTTTAAGTGAATTTGCTTCTGTAGTTGCTGATTTATCGCAGTTTTCGTTTTTCTCTAAATTACCGTTATATGGGAGGTTGGCGTGGCTATAGCTTGATTTTGAAGATTTTCAAGGAATAGCTGGATTCTAAGCAAGGTTCCTACCGAGTTTGGTAAGGATAGATGAAGCGGCTATTAAGATACAGTATTTCATAATCAGTGGGCGGGGTCACGCCCCTTTTCCAAAAATTTCACAACAATAGTACTTTGCACCAAAATTCTACTTCACTGATTTCGAGCAATTTGGATCCAATATTTACTGAAATAAAGTAGTTTTTGCATTTTTCGAAAATACCGTTATATGGGAGGTGGGCCTGGTTATAGTTCGATTTCGCCCATTTACCAAGCTACCTTGAATAAAGGGCAACCCGCATACTAAATTTCCTTGAGATATATCAGTTTTTGCTCGAGTTATCGTGTACACGGACGGACGG
>NW_016189053.1:0-4009 GCF_001687245.7 Rhagoletis zephyria
CTATTCAGTAATTCATATGGCAACCAGCAACAACACTAATGTAGTATATTTTTGTATGTGCATATCTACATACATATATAAATAGTTTGCGCTTTTTTTTTTTGCTTAGCCAATTTATTATTGACGCAGTCTATCAGTAACGCTGTGGTGATAGCGTCACTCTCAATCAAATGGGTTATTGAGGACATTGATAATCCTTAAATTGACGTTTTAATTGTGCATGCGGCGACAAAAATTAGTAAATTAAGGCATCTAACGGGATCGAATAATTTGCGGTAATTTTGGAGTTTTGTAGTTTATTTATAATTATATATGTATGTTTGAATATATAGCTACTCGTATACAATTGCTATTATTTATGTAATAATATATGACTCATGACATTTTTTGTAATTTTGAATGCCGCAATGTAATTACACAAAATTGGATATGCGTCAAGTGGTGCAATTGTATGACGTTAATAGTCGCACTCCGTTCACTCCCACGCAGGAGAGAGATAATGCGACCAAGTAGCATTTCTATGAACGCCTAGGAGAAGTGTATGTGCGCTGCCCCCTTGATTTTAAAATCGTACTTGGCGACTTTAATGCCAGGGTGGGAAAAGAAGGCATACTTGGTCCAACAGTCGGAAAATTCAGAGTTGCTGACAATACTTCCGACTACGAAGAGGCCGATCGACTTCGCCGCGGCACGGAACATGGTAGTGAGTAGTACCAGGGCCCATCCCCTGATCAAAGAATGAATAACCAAATTGATCCTGTTGTAATAGACGGGATATACGCTTAGAGCGTTCTTGACGTGCGCTCTATCCAAGGAGCGAGCATTGGCTCGGATCGTTAACTTGTTGCAGGCTAAGATCCGCATGCGCCTTAGTGCGACGTCGCCGAGCTCCAGTCACACCGGACAGCCGAAAAATTTAACAATCGACACTCAATCCTGCTTAATTAAGCCACTTTTCATCGCTTGGACGTACATGAGCGAGTCGGACTCCATCTCCGACTGCCAATGAGATGCTGGCGGCCCAAAAATTCTATCAGAAATGACGGCGGCAATCAAATGGTTTTAACACCGAGCCTAGATCCTGCAAAGATAAAGATGGAATTCTGGTAACAGATTCGCCGTGTACACTTGAACTATGGAAGAAACACATCTCAACGCTTTTCAATGGCGACACAGGTGGCGCGTTTGATGAATTAGAGTCCAAACCAATGTAAAGGGACGAAGCTCGCGTCCCTTTACTCGACCAAGACGAGGAGAGAACAGCAGTAAAGCGGTTTAAGAACAACAAGGCCGCCGGAGCCAACGGTTCAGCTGTTAAGCAAAATTTGGTCTGATGAATAAATGCCCGAAAACTGGGATTTCAGTGTAGCTTGTCCAATCCATTAGAAGGTAGATACCGCCGTTTGCGCCAACTACCGCAAAATAAGTCTTCATAATATTGCGTACAAGGTCCTATTGGCGATACTAAGTGAAAGACTGAAGCCGGTCACGAATCAGCTGATTGGACCTTATCAGTGTGGCTCCACACCTGGTAAGTCCACCATTGACCAGATTTTCAGAGCACGTCAAATCCTGAAGAAGATTAGATATCTAAATCGACGTACATCATCTTTTTGTAGATTTTGATAGCAAAAAGAGAAGCTGCCTGTACGACGCCATGTCTAAATTTAGGAAGCCCGCAAAACTAATACGGCTATATAGAGTTACGTTGGGCACAACCACAGCTCCATTCAAATTGGAAAGGACCTCTCCGCCCCGTTCAGGATCAAACGTGGTTCTAGAAAAGGCGAAAGAACGATGCTGCTGGCGTATGCAAATGATATTAGCCTGGGGCCCAGGGCGTCAGCGAAGTATTTCCCAGCTTAGAAAACAAAGCGAAAGAGGTTGGTCTAGAGGTGAACAGCAACACATAAGAAGTCTACGCAAATTGGGACACACGTCACTGTTGGCAGTTATAACTCTGAAGTAGTGAAAGTCTCTGTCTACCTAGGATCCAACATTAACAGCAATAATAATGTCAGTCTCGTGATCAAGCGAAGAATAACTATTGCCAACAGGTGCTACATTGGGCTCGGTAGGCAATTGAATACGAAAAGCAGAGCCCTCTCTTGACGAACAAAGATGACGCTCATCAAGTGTCATCATGCCCGTTTTTTTACATGGCGCAGAAACGTGGACGATGTCGAACAAAACGTGGGAACTTGTAAAAAAAGCAAAACTCTGGGAACTCTGTGAGGTTTTCCTTTCTTTAACATTCGTATAACCATGTAAAAGTGGCAACTGATGGTTGCCTTTGACCACAGTGCCTACCCAGTACTTTTTGATCCAATAAATATATTATTTTACATATATACATAAATACATGCAAACATCATGGTCTCCTCTCTCATTCAGTTTTTTTTAGTAACTTTGGGAAGTTTTCAAATCTAATGTTTATATTAAAGGCAGTTGACGTTGGCATCAAATACAACATGTCTGTCAAGTTTCAAGAGTGTGCCACCAAATTAAAAAAAAATTGCAGCTATTTTGTGGGTTTTGAAATTTAACGATTTTTTTTTTTCATTTTGAAAGTTTAAGATACTTCAAAATGTCAAAATTAAAAGGTGAAAATGTTCTTCTGGCCGAAACGAACCAATCTAGAGTAATAAAATAAGTGTGCCACCAATTGAAACAAATTACATTGATTATAAGATGACGATGGTTTGAGAAAGTAAAATTCCATTTTTACAAATTTTTTTGCACACCCGAAATTCATCCTACTATTGTTATATACACGGAAAAACTATATATATACATATAAGGAGTACAGAGTAAAAATCCCCCACACCAATATTTAATTACTTTTAAATAATATGACTTTTAAGTTAAGGCGTGCGAGTAAACGCGTTACATGACTGCGTGTGGTGCTACGTGGCGTATACGTTACAGACGCAACTACGGGTATATGAGCATGAGTGGTTGGTTATATTTACTTCTTTTAGTATATCTCCTTTTATCGCGTTGGAATCTTGTCCTTTATACAAAACTGAAGATAGTGCATTTTCTAAGACCACCCACGTTTTTGTCGAAAAGTGTAACAACTCGCTAGATTTGCTCCTATACAGTTTTTATTCGTAAGCTCAAGGAGCTCAGTCCTTCAGAGTTTCATATTTTTATGGGCTAGAATTTAAAACTGCCTAACCTATACCTTCCTGTAGAACATTTGCCCAGTGACACCCCATAATCATCAAGTACGTATGTATGTATGTGTGTACATGCACATGTACTAGTATATATATCAGCAAATCTGATGACGTCAGCAGCAATAGAAATTTTGCATTTAAATGCGATCTCGTTAATTTATTATTCATCAATCCTTGAGAGTAGTTCATAGTTCCAATGACTCGACTGCATTAGAATATGTATTAAAACTGCAGTAAAATGATTTTGTAAAAGGTGATCAACCGGAGAGAAAAAGTCGAATAAGGCGAGGAAATTATATGCACATCTTAACATCCAGCGATTCAAATATAAATTGGATTAGATTGTCTTGTACTACTTCATATTTGATTAACATGGCAATTCTGGCAAAGTTAGTTGCGAGTCTTTTGTAAGAGAATTTAAAGAGAGTCGCATGGCAATTCTGGGCACTGTTTTTCAACTCAAATAACGTTGTAAGCGACTAAATTTTAATTTTACAAAAATAGAAAAAAAAACTTATTTAAGACGCACAAACGGTCACTTTATTTGGTTTTCTACTTTTTCGGTATAGCTGTCTTCAAGAAACTTTGCCTTTAAAGAATAAAATATGTATACACATGTAGGTATGTCTTTTAAGTGAAGGAAACTAGCTTTGAGAAAATTTTCGCTTATTGAGGGGACCATTCAATTGTGGTTTCTGACAACTATCTTGAAAGCTCATTACTGTCTTTTGAAAGACTAATGGAAAGATTCGCTTTTTAGCATTGAGGTTTTGAAAATTTTAAATAAATTTAAAAAAACATATGTACATATGTATATTTTCCAAACA
>NW_016189054.1:0-4009 GCF_001687245.7 Rhagoletis zephyria
TTGTTTCTTTTAATAGTTAGATAATATTATTTTACACAGAAAAATATTTTGTTTTTAATTCTTGGTTTTTTTAGAAACTAACATATTTTCTTTTTTTTCTTTTTAAGTCTTTTTTGCTTAATTTCTTAATTTTATAGTTTTAGAAAGACAATTTTTTTTTGATTTCATAAAATTTTTAGAAAATTGGCGCTAAAGATTATTGCTACATCTGACAATTGCCTTACGAAGAACTTTTGTCATTCGAAAGCCTGTGCTGCGTCGAAAGACAGTTACCAGAATTGCCCTACTAATATCATTTCGGTCGCCTTTTACCGTCGCTGTTTGGCCATTGATGAGGTGAAGTAATCTAATTTGATTCTCAGCTACTCTAACTAGCATTCTGTCAAAACGTTCCTCAAGAGTTCCTCAGGCATCAGGCAGGCTGCCTACGAAAATGTATCCGTATTTTGAGTAGCTGTAGTTACCGTACCAGAAAATATTAACTGAGTGGTATCACAGTGGAAATGCCTAACTGGAACTCTTGTGGGGCTTCCACCTTATCTGAATTTGCTTTTGATAAATTTTTCCGTTTTTATTTTTCGTTGCCACAAAACACATTCAAACTTTGCAGTGGCAGAGTTAATTTGTCTGCTGGGACCAAATTTTTCATTCTAATAACAACAAGAAAAAGTTGCAAAAACCGATATTTCATACAAAAAGTAGCAGATTTAGGATTAATAACTACCTGCCTATATACATACATATGTATGTAAATATATATCCCTTTCGGGTGTGTGTTTATTCAGCAAATCAACAAAATGGATAAGTACTCTGAAAGTGACAAATTTGTGGGTTTTTCAAACAGACCGGCATGCAGTTTTTCTATTTATGACAGCACACATTTCGGCACACGCGCGTGAACCAAATAAACTGACAAACATCCAATAGGAGCCCAATTGCATTGACACGAAAAGCAGATAGACAAAATGTAGGTACTTTGAAAAATTTGCCAAAGAAAAAAAGTACTCAATATCCGGTTGTAGCAGTGGGTTACAACATTTCAGGGCGGGCATAAGAGACGGACGCCCATCAGCGTGATGAATTTGGGTTCACAGGTACTCTCGAGAGTGTGAATGGGTGTGTGCGCGCTGATTTGTGGGTGCCTCGTTTGAGTGAGCATTAGCAAAGTGTATATATACATGTACATATGTAGATATGTAAGCTGACGAATTGGGAATGCTATGTTGGTGAAGAGCACAGATACACCTTTTATTTTGGACTAGAAAAAATTGTGTATAAATTCCTTTTTCCTTGGAAATATTTTTGTGGCAAAAGGCTATATGCGTAAAAGCATGTATTTGTGTGTAAGTGTTTGTACTGCTCCCACGCAGCAGCAGAGGAGCGGGTGCGTAAGAATTGTGTAATTTTGTAGTTTTGAAGTATATTTATGGGCGCATAACATCATCTGACTGCATATGAAGTTGATGTATGCAAATTGTGCGCACACACACACACACGCACGCACTCGTAGCCTATACAGCGCTCATCATAAGCTCTTGGGTACACATGTGAAGATTATGGCCGCAATTTGTTTGCATTTCTATTCTTTACTGTGAAAGGTGCTTTCTGTTTTTGTTTTTCACTTTTACTCAGTTCTTTTATTTTATTTTTATTTTTTGCCTTACTTTATTGTTTCTTTTAGTTTTGATTTGTTGTACATACATAGTATGTATGGCATAGCTCTTGTGTGTCTGTGGCTTCGCCGCTTCGAAGTTGACAATGACAAATCGAAATGGATAAATCGTAGAGATTCTATATAAGTTGCCGCAACTGGTTTACTTTTAGTTTTTATTTTATTTTAGATTTTTTTCTCCTTGTAGGTTTACCAAAGAAATTTATGTGCTTCTGTCGGAGCTATCATATCGTTTGGAGGATTGCATTGGCAAAATATTTATGAGTATACTTTGTGGAATGTTTGCTTTTCTGCAGGTAAGCTATGACATTTTATTTTGCAAGTAGAAGAAATTGCTAGCATTTCTTTACTTTGGAATTTTATGCAATATTATTTATTGCGAAATATTTCTGCATTACCGACTGTGTGTGATAAAATTTGCAGAAAAATTATTATTTTTTTTTATGAAATATGTACGTTGCTGCACTGCTTTCGAGGGGATTAATGTAAATTAAGGATTGATAAATATTTACCAAATTCAATGAAAAAACTATTTGGTAAAATTTGTATTGTTTCTTTCGAAAAAAACTTCATCTGAAGGTATTTAAATACGGAAAAATGGCACTATGTACATACTTTTATGTATGTAACACATTCTCGAAGAAGGAAAAAACGATCTTTCTTTTAGCAAAAAAAAAACTGTTGATTGTGGTACTTCAAAACAAATCATAAATATACTGGTCTGAATGGCAAAATCGTGGAGGTCTTAGCGTTACTCTGTTCTATATACATACATTTTTTTCTTTTTAAAACAATAAAAACTAAAAGACAATTAAATTAAAAAATAAAATAAAATTATTAACAAAAAAAACAGAAGTTTCCAAAAATAAAATAAAATTTAATAAGATATAAAATTATTCTCTTTTTAAACAACAAAATCTAAAAATTGGAAGAGGATTTAATTAAAAAGTTAAATGAAAAAAAAGATAAATTAAATAGGTTCTTAAAATTAATCGATTTAAAAAAAAATATTTACTATTTTAAATAAAATCCAAATATTAAAATAAATAAAATAAAACTAGAAAAAATAATAAACTTATAAAACATAAAATATTAAAAAATTCCGAAAAAAATTAATTGAATTAAAAAAATTATATTAAATCAAATTTTAAATATTTTTCTTCTTTTCTCTTTAGAACAATAAAATATAATCGTTAAAAGAAATTTAAATTAAAAAGCAATAAAATTGAAATTGTATGAACTTAAAATAAAAAAGAAGAAAAATACACTAAAAAAGAAAAAATATATAAAAAAAGTTGCCAAATTAAATTAAATTAAAAACGAAGAATTTTCTTTTAAAACAGTAAAACATAAAAGTTAAAAGAAATTTAAATAAAAAACTATAAAAAAAAATTGTATTAAAAACAGAAAAATATAAAATCAGATACAAAAAATTTGATTTAAAAAATATATTTCTCTATTAAAAATAATCAAAAGCTAAAAATTGAATAAAAAAAGAGGTAGAAGTTTTATGGGATGTACATAGCTGAGTGGTTAACGCTTCTGACTTTGAACATCGAGTACGCAGGTTCGATCCCTGCTGAAGTCTAGAAAAAAAGAAGTCTGATGAGGAGATGTGGTGATCTCCGAAATAGCTGCTATAACTTCTACCGCTTAGACTTTGTTGCTTTTTCAATTTTTCCTAATAAACAATCGTGGTACAAAGCTCGATAAAAGTATTAAAAATAAAATGTACGCCAAAATATTTTCGAAAAGAATATGCTTTTTTAGCAGGACTTATTTGAAGATATTTCCATAAATCGAATTCTTATAAATATAGTCAGTTTTAGGAAACATGGAAAATCACACGGATTGATAGACAAGCTTTTAAGCTTAAAAGATCAGCATGATAAGGTTTAAAAAGGTTTTCCACGGTATCGAAATAATAAGATTTTTACGGGTATTTTCAATCCGTATAGCTCACGTAAATCTTGATATTTTATCGAAACTGTTATATCTTTTCTGCAAATCATACGATTACAAGTCGGTGCGATTTGCAAACTATTTTAATATAGGTACATATATGTATGTATGCACATATGTATGAATAATAATCGATACCAAAGAAGTTTCACATAAATATAGTTATTTTCACTTAGGCGATGTTACTTTCAAATAGAAAAGGTGAAATCTCCGAAGTCTTGTTAACTTGAAAATTATTGTAAAAAATATATTCTAGACCTTCAAGTTGTTCAGTTTTTTTTTTTTTTTCAAGTTAAAGTAAATGACCAATGAGTACATATTATATAATTTTTAATATTTTTTTGTTTGTACTCACCTAAATTAACATATATAATA
>NW_016189055.1:0-4008 GCF_001687245.7 Rhagoletis zephyria
TGATCGACATAATTTTCTTAATTTTAAGAGCAAAAATTGTCCAACACTATATTGTAACGAGAATGATATTNGAGTAGTTTTATTTTTGATCGACATAATTTTCTTAATTTTAAGAGCAAAAATTGTCCAACACTATATTGTAACGAGAATGATATTATACAAGATTCCGCATTCCCAGCGACGATGAAATTTCTCAAGTAAAAGTAAACAAAGCCGTTTGCGGGAAATTTTGCCCCTTATGCTAATTACCTTAAACGATCAATTTTTGTGTATATGTATATGTATCCATAAGTTTCTCGGCAACGGCTCTAATGTAGCAAAATGAAAATCGTTTTAAAAAGACTTTCGAAGTTGTATTTCTTCCAATTGCCAAAAACATTTTATTTGTCAAGGGGAAAATACCGTAAAAATTATTTGTATCGTGCGAATATCTATAGAAATTATCAGGGTTTGAAAAACTGTTAGCACAGCGACAACAGCCAAGCATTTGCTTTTTTATAAATCGTTGTTGCTTTGCTAGCCTGCAATTATAAGTACCTGATGAAGATCTTGCAGAAGCAATGAGCTTAGCCGACGACGCTTTAAAGGAATTTGAAGAAATGCGACAAGATGCAGAAAAAACTTTAATTTGCTTTTCGAACAGGTAGAAGAAGTATGCACCAACCTAGGTACAGAAATCAAAGTACCACGATACAGCTGTTGCCAAAAGAATCGCTTTAATGTGAAAACCGTAGACGCCGAGGCATACTATCGCATTGCTTTTTACATACCCTTCCTTGATACATATATTGCTTATTTGAAATGCCGGTTCCTAAACCATAAATCAGTTTTAAATAATTTTAGTGTTTTGTTTCCAAAGTATGATTTTAATGAAAAAAAAAACTGAATAATTGTTTGCTTTCTATGAAAAAGTAGTCGACTTCTCGAAACAAAACTTTCTTCTGGAGGTAAAAATATAGAAAAAACGAGTTTCACACGAACATTCTCGAAATGCTCTCGAAGCATTACAAGTAGCTAATAGAACGTCTTTGGAGAATGTTTTTAAGATCTTACGTATATTGGCACTTTTGCCCGTTTCAATAGCCACACCTGAACGAAGCTTTTGATGCCTGAAAAGAATTAAAACCTACTTGAGAAATACAACATGTCAAGAAAAGCTCAACGGTCTAGCATCTATGAATATTCACAAAGATATAAATTTTTCAGTTGACGAAGTTCTAGAAGAATTTTTCAAAAAACCACGAAAAATTTGAAAATTCTTCGTTTCATTGATTTATAAGGAAAAAGAAAAATTTAATGTGTTTAAAATTAACAAAATGTTTTATAAATAAAGCGAAAAATTGAATATATCAATTTAAAAATTCGTGTTTTGAAACTTTATTAAGCATATTTTCTTCTAAAGAGTCTTTTCTCTAGACCCATATTAGTGAAATATTATTCTTTGACTTGAGGGGGGTTTTAACCGATTCTATTTTGCTACTAAAACTGGGCGATAGCTAGTTCTGAAGGTTATTACTAAGTTTTTGACATATATTGTGGAAAAATCATTGGTGGTGGGTTATGAATCTCCACGTACATGCTTGATATGAGTATATCTAACCGGTGGATTCGACATGTTTTGTTTGTTAGAGGACACATTGTTCGAAAAATCCACCCATCTGGTTCTATTGTAGCAGATCCAAACCCAAAGCATAACGGACATAACCCAGGCAAGTTGCGCAAGGAGCAAAACTGAGTTTTGTGTCATGAGGTTATAATACGACAATGTACAGGATGCAAAAAAACGTTATGCTTTGTCAAATAATGTTTTAAAAATTAACGCGCATAAGTACTAAAAAAAGTACACTCCCAAATGTTAACTTTTAAACTGTTTTCGTTAATTTTTATTCCTAAGTTTGTTTAAAATGGCTTTTATGGTCACATAAATAAAATTAGATATAATAAAAGTTTAACCGTTTTTGTTTCGGCGTAAATGGGTTAATAGCGAAAATGTTAAAAAACTGTGATTTTTGTGAAACTATTAGCAAATTTAAGTGCATCTAAAGTCTCTGAGACATCGTTTACATTTACTTGAGAATTGTCAAATTCGGCAAATCCCAATTAGCTGATTCTCGAACTTATCTCATTTGTTCGCTACTTCGCGATGTGATAAAAATAAAAGCTGGCAGCACTCCGCAAGGTTGCAGAAATCTCTTAAAATATGTTCGAAAAATATCTTGATATGGAAGAAACTGCTTTACACTGTCAAGGAAAAAAACTGCCTAAACTCAACGCTATTTTTAGCAACTTCAATCTTGCGCTTTGTTATAATAAAATAAAATTTTTTTAGAGTCTAATTAAAAGTTTGCAATTTAAGTGAAACTTTGCAGAATTTTTTTAAGTTTTGTACAAAATTTGATCAAAATTTTTTTTTTTCAAATGTACCACATTTTTTCCAGATTCTACCACTCAGAATTTTTTGAAAGTCCGTTCACTGTATACAATTCCGTGACTTGTGCCGTTTTTAACGGATTTTCACATACCGATGATCGCAAATCTGTAACAGTGTAGTGCTGAATTGGGAACTAGAGGTAAGTAGTGCCTAATATTATTCCCCGAATCTCAAATCTGCATGCATACATACATACACCAACATGTTAGCAAATGCTTTTTCACATATGTATATATGTACATACATATGTACACTAAAGGCAAATTACCAAATACTCCACTGTACATATAAATACCACTGTGCATGCATGCATAGAGTACCGTACATACACACACCATTGTACATACACACAGTATCAGCCCTGCAAAAAATGGGACTAATCCGGGATGAGTCCGGGAGCAATCGCAAAGGAGCATGCGACTAATACCACTTTTGATCTCTTTATATGAAATGAACTGATCGCTTTTGTTCGAGCATGTCCTATGAAGAGACTAATTGTTCACCCTTATACCCGAACGGGTATAAAAAGCCACTAGTTACTTTTAAAAAATAAAAATAAAAATTTACGCCAGCTGAGATTCGAACCGGGTTGCTCAGTTTGGTTAAGCGTATACTCTCTCTGTGTGCCAACGCCGCACATGACATTTCATTGACTAAGTGCGTTCATATCATTAAATCGTTAATAGTACCCGTTAGAGATGAGTTGGGGACTAATTGATCTCCAATTATACCCATAAGGGATGAGTCGAGACTAATTGACCTCCATTAGCACCCGTATGAGACTAGTTGCGACTAATTAATGCCCAGTTGTACTCGATTGAGAGTAATATCGGAATACTCTCTTTAGAGATTAGTCACACAATTTTTTGCAGGGAGGTGGACACTGCTACCAGCACATCAGCAGCATGACCGAACAAATCACCAACCACTTCGTTCACCACACTGCATAACTCGAGACAGCACACGACGAATTCTCAACAAGCATGCAGCGCAACAGGCATAAAAGACTGAACAAGTGCGCAATCAGGTCAGTATTGCTAGGTGAGTAGCTGCCTTGACTGGTCGGCGAGCGGATGGTGTGCTTGCGCACTAATGTCTCGCCTGCCAGCCAAGCTAGGCTGGGCGTAACCAATCGGGACTAAATGATGTGCCTTCGGGCGCACTAATTGTCGCCGACTGACCAAGTACGACTCAACCCGCCAGCTGACCGGGGATTGCACGCCTTTTTAAGCATCCTTATTTGTCACCGGCTGGTTGAGCCTCTGACACCGCCGACCCGTTGCAGCCCCTACTCTTGTAGAGTGCGATTATGGGAACGGCGGTGCCTGAGTCTAGCTAGGTCGTTCCGCTCCACCGGCTGTCGAGTATCAGTACGAAAAATCCGTTGCTGTTAGAAGTCACCCGCTGCTGAGAGCTACCCGCCGCTGGTCACGGTTGCTCAACAGTGGCCTCGCCGTTGCTGAGAATCACCCGCCGTGCTGCTAGTGCGCTCACCGTTGCTAAGAATCACCCGCCGCTCTTCTAGCGCGCTCACCGTTGCAGATAAATAACCGCCGCTCTGCTAGCGCACTTCCCGT
>NW_016189056.1:0-4008 GCF_001687245.7 Rhagoletis zephyria
AACAAAGGATTGGTTGAGAGAGTGAGAGAACGCAAGTAACAAACACAAAAAAGCGATTTCGCGTCAACTTGCTTAGTTGGTACACACTCTTGGTTGAAGGATATGTTCAGCAAAAATACCGTTTCACTCTTCAGCTCTGCTCTACTCTGCTCTCGTTCGTCGACTTAGTACGGGGCCCAAGGGAAACTTGAATTAGTGGCTATGAAAAAAACTTTAACTGATATCTACTGTTAACTCTGCTTGGTTAGCACGAGGGCTCGTGTGCAGTTGGAAAGTATGTGTATTTTGTTTACTACAATCAATCTCCCCACTTCACTACTTGTTATTTTGTTTTCTACCTTAATTACACCTTTTTGAAAAAAAAAGAATAAATCTACAGAAAATTACCTTACCAGCAAATGCTCCATCGTTTAAATTTTATATAATTAATGGTATATTTATATAATACCACATACCTTCACCAATCCAGTCCACTACTTGCCTACGAAGGTCTCTATAATTTTGTTAGTAAAATGCTCATTGTTCNCAAGCGATTTCGCGTCAACTTGCTTAGTTGGTACACACTCTTGGTTGAAGGATATGTTCAGCAAAAATACCGTTTCACTCTTCAGCTCTGCGCTACTCTGCTCTCGTTCGTCGACTTAGTACGGGGCCCAAGGGAAACTTGAATTAGTGGCTATGAAAAAAACTTTAACTGATATCTACTGTTAACTCTGCTTGGTTAGCACGAGGGCTCGTGTGCAGTTGGAAAGTATGTGTATTTTGTTTACTACAATCAATCTCCCCACTTCACTACTTGTTATTTTGTTTTCTACCTTAATTACACCTTTTTGAAAAAAAAAGAATAAATCTACAGAAAATTACCTTACCAGCAAATGCTCCATCGTTTAAATTTTATATAATTAATGGTATATTTATATAATACCACATACCTTCACCAATCCAGTCCACTACTTGCCTACGAAGGTCTCTATAATTTTGTTAGTAAAATGCTCATTGTTCCACCAAGACACGGCAGAATTATAAGAAAACAAAAAAAGAACTACAAAAAAAAAAACGTTTATAAAAATACTTCTCATACATTTTAATGGTACTCTCCCACGTTTACTTATGTTTAGTTTGTTAAATGTCAGCCATACTTAGTATTACCGCAATGATAAAAAAAGAGTATAACAACTTTAGTTACATTTTATCACCACGAAATAAAGCATTTTTAACATTAAATATGCATTAAAAGTAAAAAAATAAAAATATACAATATTTACCTGCCCGAGCCCTCACACGCAATTTTCTCAAAAATTTATAAGTAACCTCTTTTTTCTTTTAAGACCTTCTGTAGCCATTCAATTTCTTTACCAAGATTTTTAAAATTCCCTTGTCTCATTAGAAATATCGAATTAAAAATTAACTTCAATACCAGTATCGGCCATGCCATCCTCACTATATGTGCATACATACTTACATACACTCACTCCACTACTAGAACAAACAAATCCTGATGGCCTCTGACTTATTTACATATGTAACTACACAATGCAAGAAAACTTACTTAAACTGACATTTTAACAGCTTCACTTGTCATGGTGAATTCCGTTAGTCTTCCTAGTACCGTCATTTTCTTAGTCATGTCCTTCCTTTCTGGGTCGCTTATTAAAAAACATATTAGTTTCGTGTCTATTTCGACATCCACTAAGGCCACTCGATTTCTATTACTCACTGTGTCCCTTATATCACATAGCCTAACTGGGTTGGTCAATCGTCCGTTCTGTATAATTTTGTGTTGCTCATTTCGTCTAATTTAGTAGGTTTATTAGTACCAGAAGGTGGGTAAGTCCGCAACCTTACATTGCAGCATAGTCTACCTCCTACTAAAATAGTGCTATAAATTGCTTTTTATCTTTAGAGAAGCTACGTCAAACATGCTAAAATGCCTGGTGTAACCATTGCATACCTTTACCGATAAAATATTGTAGGCTCTATGAGAATTCCCTTTATCATATAATATTCACGTACTAAAGTTTTCATGAGATATATTGTTTTCTTTATAACCGTAACATTTCCTTCCGTCTTTGCAAACTATCAACTTTTGAATCATTCAGGCTGATTTTAAATTTCCAAATACATATATGTGTTCGTATGGAATTAGTAGCTGGCTTTAGTATAATGCGGCATCCCCTTCATTCTTTAAACGACAAGGAATTTTTAGATGAGACTTAATGAGACCGGAACTATTTCCGCACGTTTTTTTGCCAAAAGTTCTTCAACGGCTCGGCGCCGCATTATCCTAAAGCCAGTCTTTCGACATAAGCTACAGTTCAGTGTGCACCAAAAATATTTTTTGTTATTTCTACACTAACTTACCTCTTAAAGGATTTATCAATTGCCCTTAGATTTTCAAATAAAAAATTTCCCTATATATGTTCGGCTTATTTGAAATTTCCCATTATTTTGTTGTTGTTTTCGTCACAAAATTTCCCCGTATTTTTCAAATTTCCTGTTCTTTCTCCAGGAAAACAAATCCAGTACTTCGCTCTCGCGTCTCTACTACTTAAATTTTAAGTTTCCCATTATTTCTTCTCATAAAATTCCTTTAATGTTTTATTATAATTGTTTCATATTTTCATCGCATCTGATGCTCAAAATGTATTTCTTGGATTCTTTTTATTCGCCACAAACTTTCCCCATATTTCATAAAAAGTTGCAACCCTTTAGCAAACTTCAATTTACATCTACATTTGTGTACAGATCACATCGAAGTCTATTTATGTCATTTAGTATACTCAAAATTTTTATGTGCGAAATTCCTATATATATCAGCTTAAAAGTTCACTATTTAAGCATTTTATGTACGTAAGTAGAATATAAGTTTACCAGAGATATCACTTTTAATTGTTTACAAAAATTTCCCATTTTTTTAATATATAATAATTTGTGATAGAACTTACCAGACCAGAATATATATCAGTCTAAAAGGATTTACAATTATTATTAATTGCAAAATTTTCCCACTATTTTTTTGGTAAAATATTTACGAAAATGTAATATGAATTCATACACATATCCATGTTTATAGGTCATCGAAAATGTCCATTATTTTTCAAACAAAATAATTCTAATTTCCCATTAATATTACTGAGTTTAAAGGGCGCTTATCAAAAAATAGTTTTTATTAGTTACAGTCACTTTCCTTTAGTTTTAAATTAAAAACTTTCGAGTCTAACAAAAGAGCCAGTATTATTTAAATCCTAATCTAAAAAAATAAAATGTGTGAAGTCGTCATTGTATCCAACTGCCAACAGATTAGCATCAACGCTCTACATTTTTTTCTAATAACAAAACATCCTCTATTTTTACATAAGCAACCAATTATCTGCCGCCTTGGAAACTATCGTATAATTGTTTGTTTGCATTACCTGGGTAGTAAACTCTCACTTTTGATACCAAAAGGCCATCAACTCCCTTACCAATCCTGTTGATCACATTATTTCTGTGGTGGGTTATTTCCCTGTAATTGCCTATTTACATAAAAGTAAACAAGACAAAGAATTTCCTGCACTATAACAAGGAAATGCATCGTACTTATATATATACATGCTCCTCAGACCTTTATTTGTTACATTGAAACGGGGTTTTTTTCATGGTGATTAGTTTTCTGCAAAAATATCCCAGTATTTTACAACCTTCGCCCGTACTACATATCTACCTTTTGGGAATTTTTTACTATGTATTAAAAGTCAATTCTCATACTCGTATCATTTCCACAATTACCTTCGCTCTGTTTTTTTTGTAAATTTGATTATCCATATAGCATTTTTTTATTCCTCTGGGTTGAACTATCGATTCCTTTCTAATTATTTTCCAGTTTAATTTAATTAACCCTATCCCACTCACAGCTGTGAGCCCCTTGACCTTTCCACGGCCTAGATAGTTGGAAAAAAAATTATAAAACTAATATATATTTTTTTTACTGCCAAAAGAGATCTCTTTTTTAATTACAACACATATTTT
>NW_016189057.1:0-4008 GCF_001687245.7 Rhagoletis zephyria
GCATTTTAGCCTTTGTAGTTAGTTAAATATTTCAGTTTTTGCATTTTTTGCAGTTATATAATAGGGTGGCGTGACAGTAACTATAGATAACCAATTTTTTGTAAAAAGCTTCGCCTATCTTATAACGTACCTTGTGCAAAATTTTATTAATCTATCTTCAATAGTTTTCGAATTACAGAATTAAAAGCAGCTAGCTGGGTCAAATCTTACACTGTGCGGCGGGGCTTTGAAGTTTTTGATAGAAAAAAAATTAGGGTGCATATTTAACTTTAAAATTTGACTAGCTGCTTTTCCTTTTTGTTTTTTTTTTAAGATTTCCGAAAGCAAATATTCTTATTCGATAAAAAATATATTTTTTTTTTAATTTAACAGCAATTCTGCGGTAGAATTCCAAAGAATTAATTTTCCTATGAATGCTCGGACCACCCTAATATACATGTATCTAGTGTACTTCTGAAAAGACCATACAAGCCAATGCCTGGTCACGGTAAATTGGCAAATTGTTTATGTGAACTAATAAATGTGGTCATTTTTGGTCAGATAATGGAAGAGGCGTACCCTTTGGTAAGAGTGGGTGAAGATTTATTTTGAGTAAGCGCAACTCGATTGTGTACACATGTTGTTATATACATATGTATGTTGCTATCTAGTATGCGCACACAAATATAAAAAGATTCCTTTTGTGGAAACAATTTAACGCATTAGCGTAGTATGTGGCATGCCACGATATTAACTTTTGTGTGCTATCGTACAAAAATAATAAAAACATAACTGAAACTCACACTAAAATAATAAAAGCACAACTCGGCAAGCAGACATGCGGCAGGTGAAGGGCAAACTGGCGACCACCCACAAAAATAGCAGACGCACCAGCTGAACATTGCAGCAAAAATTGTTTATTTTGCATTTANAACATTGCAGCAAAAATTGTTTATTTTGCATTTAAGCTGATTAAATGTTGATGCCACACAATCTATTTAACTATGTATGTGCACGTATTTGTATGCCAGCCCAGCACTTAGTTCCTTACTTACTACTTAATGTTGCCAATAATTAACTGATACGCAAAAGCAGTATCAGCCAAACTGCAGTGACGCAATGAGCTGCAAGCGCGTAAATTTTAATTAATGCCACCCGAAAGCATATCAAATTACAAGCAGGCAACCAGAGAGTGCCAATGAAGCGGAAAAGGCTATGAGCTGAAAGGCGTGGTGACTACGTAAGCAACTAAAAACAAAAGCAAAAAGTAAAAAAAAAACTAGTTGGTGGCACACAATTAACATAGTTTGGCTGAAATGAGCTCATGGCCGTTGGAGGAAAAGATATATTTTTCGCTTATTAGCGTCAGGCGCAAGCAGCTTGTGCAAACAACTATAAACAAGTATTAGTTGCTTTTGTTATTTGCATTTTTCTGCGGCCAGAAAATTAGTTTAACGAAAATGTCGTTAATTAGGTGCAATCACTGCTGGCAGCACAACCACAAAATTCTATAAAGACCAGGGCATAAAACAAATTTGCTATTCAATTTCTTTACCCTTCCTCCGGCGTATTCTATTCTGATAATGCAACGTTTTTATGCTATGCATGTATACTAACTACTGTTATCTGTTCTTAACTCAAAACTAAGTTATTTTGTAAATGTTGCTGACTATCAAACTATTTAGTGGTGTGACACGACGTATACGTAACCCCAAAAGTGGAAGGTTTCAAGTATTTGGTGTTATTTACAAAAGGTGGTAGAACTAAATAGTACTGTTCAAAGGCCAGGTAAAATCTTGGCTACGGCCTGTTGAACCCGGTCCATCGCAATCAAATCTAGACATCTAACCCACGAATCCTATTCGGGGCTTTTAGACAGATTCGATATTGATTTGAAGCAAAAACTACTGTATTTGGTTGAGGTAAATGTTGCCTTTAAGCAAGATAATGCATGGGCGCATATCGTATTGGAAGCTTGTCTTTAACTGCCTTTCTTTACATTAAGGCGTTAATAACGCTTTTGTAGATCAAACTGTGATTGGCACGGCGTATACGTTACCAACTATAGAATCATCAGCTGTGTTCATCAATACTACGTGCAAGTTTCCACCAATATGGTGTACGCTTTTTAAATGTATTTTTAACCGACTTCCAACAAAGGAGGAGGTTATCAGTTCGTCCTATGCCCCAATTTAAAAAAGGGCGTTTTAAGGGTTTTGATGGAAAGTTTCCGGGGAGAAGGCGTACTTTACCAAAGTGCTCCATAGAACTCATTTTCGTGGAAATAAATAATTTTGTTCAGCTGGCTTGTGCTAAACGACACACTGTGCGTAGTTTCATTTGCTTGATTTCGTCTATTATAAACTTGTGTTCAGGCCGTTTACTCGCTGAGAGTAAGTCAGGATCATATTCATATCAAAAGCCGTTAAAACCCTCACGATAACATGCTCGAGGCGGCATGGTTAGAGGTCAGCGTGCTTTTATAGCAGCAAGTGAACCGATCCTAAATATTTAATTCTCGATATCGGCTGATTTCCTCTATCATCAGGCGTACCTTATCTTGGTGACGAAGTGTACGCAGTGTAAGACACATATATTCTTCATCGCGATAAGTAAGATGACGGTGTATTTCGACTGGCTGCAAACAATTCCTTCTCAGTTCACATCAACTCAAAGAGCTAATAGGTGTAGGTACAGTAGCTGAAAGAAAGTACCCTAAACTTCTACAGGGCGCATCTTAGTTCCGGGGAGTAGTCAAGATGATCTCTAAATAACTGTTATAAATGCTGCTAATTAAAATTATTGTTATTATCCGTATATCAAACGAAGATCGTAAGCTTCACGGATGAATTGATTTTTACTTCCTAATTTCCGAATTAAAGAGGCCTTAATTCTTTTTTCATAAGCTATTTTTTCACTGGCTGTTCTTTCTCATCACTAAATATTTATTAAACACTGTACACTTTCTCCTCAACCCATTCTTCAGTTCCTCACAACAACATTTGCTGATGCGGTTTGTCGCAAAGCAGAGCATTGTTTAAACTTCTGCCTTTTACACGCTGCATTAGCGAAAACAACCGAACAACCAGCCACGCATCTGGGCATGGCCGTGGAAGTGTCAGTGTGTGGCTGGCAGCAAAAGTTGCTCCTTGATAAGCCAACAAAAACCATCGAAACACAAACGTCACTGTTGAAAAAAAGAAAAATAAACAGAAACGATTGCAAACGAAAGGCACAACTTTTGCATAACCCCTTGCTAGTAGGTATCAAGTGTGTATGCATTAGGGTGGTCCAAAATGCATGGGAAAAAGTTAAGTTCGAATTTTTATGCTCTTGCCTCCTAGAGTTGTTCTATATCGAAAAATATACCCCTGTTAATTTATTTCGTTTTTCAAATATTTTGAGTTCTCTCAAAGCGCTCAAAGTTTTCCACGTATTTTAAAGGGGAAAAAAGTTTTCGTAGACTTCCAATATAATATCCATTTTTTTATTTTAGCTTTTTTTAGTACTAACGATTTTTAAATGGCTTTTTTGCGGTTTTTGAAGGACCTATATAAAATTGGTAATATTAAAAAATAGTTAAATAAACAAATGAGAGTTATTAATGAAAGTCTCTTTAAGAGAAAGCGAGTTTTTTATTAGAAAAATATTTATTTTCAAGACATTCAAGACAAAACTTTTCAAGAAGAATATTTATTTCAAATAGTTTTTGATTTCAAAATAAAAAACAGGAGTATATTTTCTTCGGCATAGAACAATTCTAGGGGGTAAGAGAATTCAATTTCCGACTTAACTTGCTTTGAACCACCCTAGTGCTTATGCGGACATTTTATGGCAGTCGACAAATCAGCATTTGTTGGTATTGCTGCCACCAACAGAACGTCTGCTAGTAACTACTATTTATAAGCAAATTTAGTTGCCAGCAGCAGAAAGAGCATTGATTTGATTTCTATTATTTTATATAAATGTATGTACATATGCACTAGGGATGCCAATCCCGGGATCCCGGTGTTTTTGACGTCCCGGAAA
>NW_016189058.1:0-1478 GCF_001687245.7 Rhagoletis zephyria
ATTTCCTTTTCCAGTGTGAATTGTACTTTTGTATGCTGTCGATTAAATAATTTCAATATCTCTTCCACGTCTTTTGTCTTAACTATAGCGAATACATCATCTACATATTTGGTAATGTATTTGATACATATGTCCTTATTTCTTAGCTCGATAATGCTGTCGTCAATAATTTTGTCTAAAACAATGTCAGCTATAGTGGGCGATAAAGGGTTACCCATCGGCATACCATACACTTGCTGGTAAAAGGTTCCATCGTAGACGAAGTAGTTGTTTTCCCTCAGACAAAATTCTAATATTGTTAGGAATTGTTTTTTGGTTATTGTTGTATGCTTTTCTAGGCTTGACCACTGCTTCATTATTGTGTTAATCGCCAAATGGATGGGTATATTCGTGAATAAAGATACGACGTCCAGGGATATAAGCATTTCATCATCATCAACAGTTATGATTTTAATATTTGCCTTGAGTTGAAATAAGTTTTTCACGTTAAAGTTTTCAGAAACGATATTTTTAAGGGTCTGCCCCACATATTTTGCCAGTTTGAAGCATGGTACATTCATAGATGATGAAATTGGTCGAAGAGGTGTGTTCTCTTTGTGGATTTTGGGTAAGCCATAGAGTCTTGGTGCTGTAGCTGCCGTGCATGTCAAGTATTGTTTAAGTTTAAAGTCAATGCTTTTATTTTTATAGATGTCATTCACCAAATTGTTGTTTTTCCTTAAAAGCTGTTGGGTCGGGTCAATTCTGATAGCCTTATATGTGCATTTATCATTTAAGAGGTCTTTCATTTTTTGTTGGTAATCTGCCTTATATATCATTACTGTCCTGTTACCCTTGTCCGCATTCGTAATGATTATGGAATCCTTGTGCTTCTGAATAAATCTTCTTGTTTCTTCGTAAATTTTAAGTATAAACTTTTCTTTTGGACTATTTTTTAATTTGTTTTTAAACGTGTTAACCTTTGTTGCAAAATTGCTTCTCACCATATCTTTTAGTCTATCGTCTTCCATCGATTGTATGCTTTGTTCAATATCCGCTANGTTAACCTTTGTTGCAAAATTGCTTCTCAGCATATCTTTTTGTCTATCGTCTTCCATCGTTTGTATGCTTTGTTCAATATCCGCTATTAAATGTATAGGTGAGAATGTTTTCCTAGAAACAGGTAGTGCGAACTTATTTCCCATCGATAGTAACCACCGACACTCCGCGGGGATGGCGATATCGGTTTTATTGGTGAACCAATCTTCATTGCATCTCAATCCAAATACCTCAAAGTTTTTCCTAATAGATGTTTGGAGTTTCAATTTAA
Organism: Rhagoletis zephyria; assembly: GCF_001687245.7. Taxonomy (NCBI): domain Eukaryota; kingdom Metazoa; phylum Arthropoda; class Insecta; order Diptera; family Tephritidae; genus Rhagoletis; species Rhagoletis zephyria. The sequence continues at coordinate 1,310 of NW_016189058.1, forward strand.
GATTATTTTCCGTTTTGTTACTGATATTCCTTAGCAACTGTTTTTGGCTTTCTATTATGGAGTTGAATTCTTTCCCTTCAATGATCTTCAGTAACTTTTTCTCAATGTGTCCAATGGTATCTCTAATGATTTTTATTTGTATGTTTGCCTCTTTTACTTCTAAGTTTAG
>NW_016189058.1:1503-1983 GCF_001687245.7 Rhagoletis zephyria
GTTTTTCAATTTTTTGCATTTCTTTCTTCGTTGTGTCTAGTTTGAACCCGTGTGTAATTTTGTTGGTCTTACCATTTAAATGTGACGGTATGACTCCGAAATCCTTACGCTTGAGTAAGAATTTTAACCTTTGTTGTTGTTTTGCAAGTTTTTTATAGTTTTTGTTGTACTGTTTGATGGTGTAACAGGTATCCAGATCGTACTTAAATCGAATGTGCTGGAAAAAGTGCTTCATTTTGTTTATTTTGTGTTTTTCGTATTTGTTGTTTCGGTTTAGCTCTCCGATTAATTTGATGATTATTTTTTCTTTTGGGCCAATGTTGTAAATTTATTTGTGTATTTGTATTTGGAGCTTTTCGGCCGGTGTGTTGAAAATAAAAACAAAGTTTATTTTTTTCTCCTACGCGTTTCGACGCATTTTCGCGTCATCTTCAGGGAGTCTGTTTATTAATTTGCAAAAACGAAAAACATTATTAGTAA
>NW_016189058.1:2116-4007 GCF_001687245.7 Rhagoletis zephyria
TTGTTACTAATAATGTTTTTCGTTTTTGCAAATTAATAAACAGACTCCCTGAAGATGACGCGAAAATGCGTCGAAACGCGTAGGAGAAAAAAATAAACTTTGTTTTTATTTTCAACACACCGGCCGAAAAGCTCCATATAAAAATACACAAATAAATTTACAACATTGGCCCAAAAGAAAAAAGAATCATAAATAACTTTTACNGGCGTCGCGTATATACCCAACCTAAGGGACAACAAAACATTGGGCAAAATTATTAAAAACAATAACATATGCTATGCACATAAGCCACATAACACGACCCGAAATATTTATACCAAACCAAAGGACAAAATTAACAAGGAACAACTAACAATGTAGTCTACGAAATATCGTGCAAAGGAAATGAAGGCGAAAGCTGCAATAAAGTATACATTGGAACAACGAAGAGAGCATTAGGAACCAGAATCAACGAACACAAACTTGACGCCAAAAATAAGAAAAACACCACAGCGTTAGCGCAGCACTTGACCACAAACAATCACACAGCAGATTTCGCCAACACTAGAATTTTAGACGTGGAGAACAGAACTAAAAAGCGGATGACATTAGAAGGGCTACGCATACAACAAAATATATGTAAAGCAATGAACTACAAAGAAGATGTTGACAATATAAACTGTGCATATGCTACTGCAATAACACACAATGTTTAAGCTATCGGAAGATAAAGAAGTTGCTAAATGTTAAATGTGGAGTCCGGAAAATGTATAAATGTCGTTTTTTTTTTTAAATTGTGAATAATTAAACTAATTTGTATGTTAATGTAAGTCAAATATGTTGAAATCTAACTATGTTTGTATTGTTCTAAACAATTTTGCTTGTTACTAATAATGTTTTTCGTTTTTGCAAATTAATAAACAGACTCCCTGAAGATGACGCGAAAATGCGTCGAAACGCGTAGGAGAAAAAAATAAACTTTGTTTTTATTTTCAACACACCGGCCGAAAAGCTCCATATAAAAATACACAAATAAATTTACAACATTGGCCCAAAAGAAAAAAGAATCATAAATAACTTTTACTATTAGCAATTTTGTAAAATATGGCCTACTTTTTAAGAAAAAAATTATAAAATATATAAATTTAAAATTTTTTTTAACCGCTTAAGTTTCTTCCGTCAGACACATATGTGTGCATTTTAAAATAGTAGTTTATATGTAATCATAAAATATACTAAGTATAATATAATCTATGGCCTTCAAATAGTTACACAGAATAAAAAAAAATTACCAATCGAGCCTTGGTTTCACAATTTCCTTGAAAATGCTTTTGTGTGCAAATACCCGTTTTGCCTGAAGCTCTTTGTTTATTTACCATTAATAATCGCTTAGTATATGCTAAAGGCATATTAAGGCAAATAGACAATACGGTGGTTTTGAAGGCGTTTCAGGTAGGATAACAACTAGCATCCTAACGAAAAGGAAAAAATATACCTTTCCAGATTCTTCGAAACCTTCAAAGGTATATGCGAAGATTGAACGACATTCCTACTGAATATAAAGTATTGCCACACTAGTCCCAAATCAAGAAATTATTCAATTAGGGCCGAGATTCCAAGAATGGATCTGATTTTTTTTCTGTGAACTTTTATTATAAGCAATTTTGTAAAATATGGCCTACTTTTTAAGAAAAAAAGATAAGTCTACGACTTGAAAAGATACAGGAACTTAATAAAAATTTTAATAGCAAAATTAAAGGCATTAGATAGTCTTTAACCGAGTTAATTACAACTAAGAATACAATAAACTATAAATTTAGACTAGCTATGCAACTGGATCCGGTAGAGATTCATTTTCGATCGCACGCAGGTCGTATGGAACTTGGTCTTTGAGCATTTCCACTGCTTCTGG
>NW_016189059.1:0-4007 GCF_001687245.7 Rhagoletis zephyria
CTAATGCATGAAAATCCTAACCTCAAAAAAATCACCCGTTACAAATAAGCACTTGTATAAAAATGAGCGATAAAAAACTATTCACAGTCGCTTATTGACATTCCCAATACCATGGAAAAGCGATAACCGAATAAAAGTCGTTTATCGACTACTATGTACACGACACTCACAATAGGGGTGTGAGTTAATAACACTTCACAGTATTTTTTTTTTTCGTTACGCGCCGAAAAACACTGGTAGCAGTTGAACGTATTGTTCAGTTCCTTGTATGTGGCATGGCCTTGGGTCTAAGGGTCTAAGTGACATTTTTTAAAAATATAAGTTATACCCACATTTGGATAGCTAAATATAGTGTTTATTTGGTGACAAAGAGTAACACTCATTTAGGCAAGAATCATTTCAAAAGCATTTACCCAGAATTTACAATAAGTAATCAACTTTAACCTTACTTATCTCAAAAAAATGTCAGACCTACTTAGATCCTTTTGATTCTAACCCCTTCATATGACGTCATAAGTGAGCGGCGCCACGCCCATTTTCCAAAATTTTATCATAAACGTATTTTTTTGCTAAAGAGTTATTGCAAACATCAATTTTGAATAAATTAGCTACAGTTCTTACTGATTAATCGAAGATTTAGTATTTCTCTAAATAACCGTTATATGGGATGTGGGCGTGGTTATGATCCGATTTTAAAAAGTTTCAGTCATTTGGTACGTTGTACCAAGTTCAATAACTGAGCCAAGTTTGGGAGAAATTGGTGAAGCGGTTACCAAGGTATACATATGTAATCATAAGTAGGGGTGGCTACGCCCATTTTCCAAAAGTTTATATTTGGGTGGTTCACAAGGTGTCGTACTTGTCGTATTGTTGTATGTTGTAAAGTTTTTAACGGCTAAATAAATGTTTAGAGGACTTGAAATCACCACCAACAAATTTTTAATTGTGTGAAATTTCATAATAAAACTTTTATGTTAGCTTGCGAATTCCTTAAATATAGTTTTAGCCGTTTAAAGTTTATGACATACAACAGTACGACAGTATACAACACCTTGTGAACTCCCTAAATATTATTATTTGTCGTATAAAAATCATTTAGATAATAATTTTGAGTTAATAAGCTTCATTAGTTACTAAAATAGCGCAGTTTTCGTATTTCTGAAAACTACCGTTATATTGGAGGTAGGCGTGGTTATTGTCCGATTTTTCCGATTTTCAATACCATCTGTCTCAGGCTAAAAAGAAGTACACATACCAAGTTTCGTTAAAATATCTCAAATTTTAATCAAGTTATCGTGTGCACAGACGGACAGACAGTCACCGTTTAATCGATTCCTTTTTCATTTCTGATCATTTACGTATTTAAAAAAAAAAAATAAAAAATTAAATATGTTTTGTACTCCTACACTAATAGATTAGCTATTTGTTTAAGTTTTTCCCACACAATTTTGTATTACTTAATATGAAACTTCCCCTTAAAATTCGCTGACTCGAAATTGATTTTAGATTTTTATGTGATTTTTCCGGATTTCCGATCCCCTACAAATCGACCCACTCTACAGGACGAACATATCTACATATATCAAAATTTATAAATTGGAATAATTTTTATTTAAATTTTAGCATATATTTTAAGTAATTTAGAAATATTATCATTGAAGCTTCGTTTTATGAAATTTTTTATACTTATATGAAATTGTACATTGTTTTATTTTTCTTAATAGAATGTTTCCAAAAATACAACTTTAAAATTGATGTCGTTTGTTACATATTGTGTATGTAATTTTACCTATCGTCTTTCCTAACATTGGGTTTGTTTTTTTACATTTTCGGGATGCTTTTGGACAAATGAGCGTGAGTACGAAATTTATGGCCGAGAGAGGACCAATTACACTCTCTATCCCAGGATATATTCTGAAATTTCTAGAGCCTCTAGGGCTAGATGAGGTACAGTGAAACGCGCTTAAGTACCCACCCGCTTAAGTACCTAACCCACTTAAGTAACCGGCGTTTTTGGGCACAGTGAATATTTTAATGTAATCTGAAGAAAATCCCTCGCTTAAGTACCTCCCCGCTTATTTACCCAACCCGCCTACGTACCTAAATTTTTCGTAACCCATNCCCATTTACCTTTTTACTTATAATTTTCCCCTTTTAAATGCATTTTTTTAATTTTTAAAATATTTACATATTTTGAAATTCAGTGGCAGCGCTACACAATCGATTTTAATTGCCATCGTCAGTGTAACAAAATGCAAGCTTCAAAAAAATCACCGTATGATTTATCTATTTTTTAATAAAGTTTTTCTTTATGTTTATAAATAATGCTACGATCTTGGTTTTAAAATGCGTATACTTCATTAAACGTTCATGTTTTATTCAGGGATTTATTTATGTAAGTTAAAAAGAAGTCGTAACTACATCAATAATTATGTTCGCTTAAGTACCCGCATCGAGGAGCTTAAGCGGGTTCTTTTAATTACCCAACTCGCCTAAGTACCTCAAAGAGCTGACATTTTTCGTGAGGTAGTTAAGCGGGTTTTACTGTACTGTAATGAGCTGAGGGCGCAATAGACCTACCGGACGCAGTGCTTTATTCAACTATCTATCTATCTAAGTACGAAATGCTCTCACTGAAGTGAACAAACTGCCTAAAACAACGGGAACGCAAAAACCCCTTTTCTTGCCGGAAACTAAAGGTGCCCACACTCACCGACGTGTACGTATGCCGTGTCTGTTTGACGTAGCAACATATAAAATTTACTGTTGATAGAGAGAGAGAGAGAGAGAAGCACGCGTAACCGTCGCACGTACACATAGAAATATAGTCCGGTCGACTTCGGGCTAGCGAGAAGCAAATATTACTCCATGAAAGTGGTACTCAACAGTCCGAGAACAAACGATAGGGCACTTTCGGGCACCTGTGGGCGAGCAAAAGAACAGACTTATTGTGCGTCCCGGTTTCAAGAATGCAAAAGTTGGCAACCCTGCCATACATACACATGTACATATGTGCACATGTCTGACCAAGTTTCCTGCTTGTTGTTGAGCTCGTCCCTTTCGAGCGTATGTATCAACAACCTTGAGCCACCACTGTTATGAACTGTTTCGGAAATCATTTGCGGAAATTGTATTGCGGAGCGCTTGACTTCTGCTCTGTCGGATGGCGTTCGTCGAGCTACCCCCTCTACTCTGTGACACCAGCTGCACCTGCAGCCTTCACCAGCTGCTTCCTGCTGCATTGTACAGCTTTTCGTTGTCATGCCTGTTGTGTGTATTATACTTGTGTATGTCTCATTGCGAGCGATGTTGTTATATTGCAATTATTGAGCAACAGACAAACAAGCAAACAAAAAATGAGAAGTAGCAAATAAAAATATTTGTAGACAAGAGTCACAGACAATACACAAAGCAGAAATTTGCAGGAAATTGCAATCGGCAAAGCGGTGGACCGTTTGGGGCGGAGCGCAGAAGAGGCTGACAGGCGGCATTCCTTTCGTGCCCACACATTCAGCAGCTGGTGGTGGTACGCTTGTCCACCTCGTCTACTGCGCTGTTGGCATTGCATAACGTTTTGCTGTTCCTTCCTTCCAGCTTTGAATACAAACACAGGATGTTGAGAAAACTACATCCGGCCCAAATACCGGATGAAGATTTCCCTTCACGTCAACGGAACGGGCGGACACGATTGTTGTCTGCTGCTTTTGTTAGCAGATAGAACGCATTTTGTATGAAAAGCTTTGCATTGCAATAATTTTTCGAATTTATAGTAAATTTTGAATTATCAAAACCTGCTCGCACCACGAGCTCAGGTACAGCGACTTAAAGCGTGTCCTGAGGTATACAATGCACTTGAACTATACATGGATACTTTGATATTGAGTACCTTTTTAATTAAAGTATGTTTCCAGTACTTTCTTTCCTCGTTTCTCATTCTTGTTTTACACTGCGTTCCACCAAAGAGCCTTGTTATATCTCAATCCAATTAATATGCATTGTACCACTTA
>NW_016189060.1:0-4006 GCF_001687245.7 Rhagoletis zephyria
CATGAACTGGTACAAGGAGAAATGGTACAAGAGAGCGGAAACAGTATCAGGCTATTTGAATGAGCTAAAACTTTTTGAGTAGGCGACGAATATAATAGTTTTTTTTTTTTTTACATTTTACCTGTCATATTTGCGAAATTTATATTTTGTTTGAAAATGTTGGGGTAAACGGCACCAAAAAGGCTGATAAATTTTTAAAGGCCGTTTTCCAGGCCATTTGATTTCTAGATTAGGGGTATTTCCGTTGCTCAACGAGATCACCCGATCTCACGGCCCCGGACTAAATTTCTGCTCTACGAAAATACGCCGCAGATACTCGGTATTATTGATGCACAGTGTTGGCACAGCTTCCAATGCAAGCCCACAATTTTTGTCTCAGTATATGTGCACAAGCATAGTACTAAACAAAGCAACTTTCACATGAGATGACTGCCTGCCAGTGTCGCCAGTTTAGCCATTTTCCGGCTAGATTTTACCAGTTACGAAAATTCAGTTTAGCAGAAAGCCGATTTGTTAGCCTTTTCTAGTCGATTTTGCTATTAAATATAATATATAAGTTTCCCTTTTTTAAAAATCTGTCAGAAATGGCTACTAGCCTTTACTCATAGAAATACTAGGCCGATTTCGTTGATTTTTATTTTAGCGAATATATTTTTTTCAAAAGATGGCCGTAGCGGGAATTTTCTTCACACAAAATTTAAGTGTTGAGAATAAACCTCTACAAAACAAGGTACTTTATCATTGTTTGCTTGATACGCGTGCTTAGATATAGTGCTAACACATGGAACAAATACTACAGTTATTGTCTTCCCAGAGAGCGCATATTCGAATCTGCCTTGATTACAAAAAATCATTGTCAAATTTTAACTTTTATATTTGACTGAAAAACTATCAGTCAAAAAATAACGGAAATTGCTGACTTTTTTGAAAAAAGTAAAAAAAAAAATTAAATAAATCATATAGGATTAACACTCCTAATTTGGATCAAAACGGAACTTTGCCAACAGTCCCAAAAGATCCCGAAATGCTCCTTAAAAATTCTGAAGCACCGATAAGTGTACATTAGATCGTATCACTTTAAAAATAAAAAAAATTCGAACGGTAAACGTAAAATTTCGAATTTTTTTTGGCAAAACCCACAGTATACCATAAACCAGTCATTGACAAATATGCTTGTTTGAAAATGAAAACATGAAATATTGTGCATGTGTAGGCTTTTTTGTCATTAATCCATTGGAAACGACTGGTGCAAAAGTACCCACAAATGTTTGTTGATATATTTGAAATGTAAATTTAAACAGAAAAATTGAAAAAATATGTAATAATAAAACAAATTTATTGTTAATTACTGCATGGGAAGTGGGCGTAGTTATTGATGGATTTCGACAAAATTTAATACTTACCTAAATTATACGAAAGGCAACTTTGGCACCGACTTTCGTTAAAATATCTAAATTTTGTTCGAGTTGGAGTGCTTACAAAAAGAAATAAAAGTTATGGAGGTATCCATTATAAGAGTGATATATTTGAAAATTAGAGAGTTCTACCTTTAAGCGAAGTAATACTTGTTTTACCGCCTAATCGATGGGACCATTTTCCAAAGTCCGTCCACCATTATTCACTCAAATTTGTGTTCGGAACACGGTATAACTTACATATGTATGTAGTAAACTGCTTCCGGTCATAACCGCTTACGCTTCACGCCTGATTTGCTTGGAATTTCGTTTTTCTCGTTATTTCATTTTATGTGACTTGAAAATATTTTTCACTATAAGAAAATATTGAAATTGAATTTCATTAAGAAATCTATTTTCGCAATTTGACAAACTCCAAATTGTATTAGACCCATGTTCTTTTTCGGAAAATTTGCTAAGAATTACACGCAGACTGTCTGTGCTATACGCGCATAGTCGAAAAAATCTCCCATACAAACTGATCCGCCCTAATGTATATATTAATTTTAACTAAGAATACTAAATATTTGCATGGAGATATCTAGCAACAAATGAATGCGCAAACAGATATCTCACTTAAGCATGTGCAATGTGTCAAGCTTGCTGCAGTAAGCTATGCATGCAATCATTCGCCCACAATAACCATTTGCGTTCGCCTTCCTGTTTAGCACAGCCATAATAAAGCAAAAACTTTTCTTACAATAATTCTCTGACTTTCATAGTTTGCCGCATATTTGACCTGTTTTGCACTCGTCTTTGAAGTATATAGCCAATTGTTTTGTTTACAAGCTTTATATATGTATGTGTAGTACATGCTTACAAATCGTTGTTATTGTTTCAATTTCCGTTGGCCAATTTCCCTTAAGATGCATGCTAAAAATTTTACAAATATTTTAGTAAAAATTAATGTAGCAGAAATTGCGCTGCATATAAATGAGAAAACTTTGAAAAAACTTACACATGTACATCCACTTGTACTTATGTATGCATATGGGGCGTTCCATATCAAAATCGACGGGGTTCACACTTTATGTGTTTGATTTGTTTCAAATTTTTAGGGTTGATGGATAAACACAAATAATAAATAAATATGAAATTTGAGCTTGATTATTATATTTTTATGGCACAAAAACAAAAACAAATCGATTTAATAGTTTTCCAAATATCTCGAAAACGGGGCGAGGAAAAATTTTGAAAAAAATCACACATACACACATCAAAATTCTCTATGAAAAGAAGTATCTTTTAAATTTTTTTCCTTTGAAACTTTTCACATACAAATTTTTTGATAAAAAAATATAGTTTTTGAAAATATGCCATATCCAAAAAAATTTAAAAAATCACAATGGTAGCTCTTCCGTTTTCAAAGAAAATTAAAAAAAAAATTACGCCATTTTTGTAATCGCTTAAAATATGAAATTTGAGCTTGATTAATACATTTTTTAAAACTTTGCGGCATAGAAACAGAACCAAATCGATTTAATAATTTTCCAAATATCTCAAAAACGGGGCGAGGAAAAAATTTGAAAAAATTACACATACACACATCAAAATTCTCTATGAAAAAAAATATCTAAAACAAATTTTTTCTTGAAAATATGCCATCGCAAACAAAAATTAAAAAAGAACTACAATGGTAGCTCTTCCGTTTTCAAAGGAAATTAAAAAAAAAATAACCAAAATTTTTTTAATCGCTTAAAACTTGCAGTTTGTTATATTAAAATTTAATGGGCTACAAAATTGCTTACTCAAAAAATTTCTAAAAAAAATTTTAAAAAATTTTAAATCTGTAATGTAGTCATTTTGCTCAACTTTGGTGTAAACCAAAAAAATTCATAACTCATATTATTATAGAGTGCAATGCTAAAGCTTTTATCCATCCGTTTATCCATCAAAAAAATCACAAACATGAAGTGTGAACTCCGTCCATTTTGGTATGGAACGCCCCATATATGTATGTATGTGTACATGATTTGGCATTTTGGTTGCACATTCAGCGTTGTTGTTTTCTAAATACATATCTATCTATATCTATGGGTATGTGCGCTTGTGGAGTATGCTTAAAGGAGAGCATGTACTTTGTACAACTTTTCATTCAGCGAAATTTAAACTTTTCCACCCCATCAACATTAAACAACGCCAACAGCGAATAGCTACAGTAGCAGCAACAACAACAACAACAACTTCAACAATAACAGTAACAGCAACAGCATCAGTAGCAGCTGCAGCACGGAAATAGTAGCAGCAACAATAATAAGTACCGCATCGATGCTTTGGGTTGTTCGCCTTATATTCGTACGTTGATTCTTTCATTTTGACTATTTGGCAAGTTTTCTATTTGGTCAAAATGTAGAAAGCTTATAAAGTTTAATGTAGTAAACCGGCGAAAAGTTTTGTTGTTAGAAAATTGAACTTCTGTGTTTACCAAAGCGTTCCCTGTACCCACACCATAGCTGCTGGTCGCTCTTCCGGCCTGCAAACACACACACACATACATTTCCTACTGGCGACCCGCATCAACTGTCATAAACTAGCAGAGTCAAATTTCTGCA
>NW_016189061.1:0-4006 GCF_001687245.7 Rhagoletis zephyria
CATAATCTTTAAATTTAGGGGCGGACATTAGCAACTTTTTTTTTTTGTATGGGGACCGACCCAGTCTAGTGGATATTAATCTCCACTATTTATGTATGTTCAGTGCTAGCAGAAATTTTCATATAACTAACTTGTGAACAAAATCTCAGCACATCCGTTTTTAAAGTTGCTAGTAGTTTAAAAAATTTGAGAAAAATGCCTGACCTGGAAAGAGCAAATTATTATATTAAAAATATGTATGTTTGTAATCCATGCAAAAATTTAAATTCAAAATATCTTTAAACAAGAAGCTATTAAATAACAATAAATGAGTACACAAAAAATTAAATTATTTACTATAACCAGCACATTTTCTTTTAAGTTCTTAAAGTTCAACTATTTATCTAGTGTCACATAACAATGCTTTTAAGCAACATTAAAAAATACAACATTTCGCAATCGGTTACCCAAAAATTTGTTTGCAACACTTTTGGTTAGGCATAAAACTCACTTAGTCGCCACAGCGTACATTAAAAGCATTTCCATTGCCAGCCGCAACAGCTTGCAATTTGACATGGCTGCCGGTGCAGATGTTCCCACAGCTGTTGTGGTTACGATACACATCCTTAAGCAACTTTGACATACATATGTACATACATATATATGTGCCAATGTAAAGGCATCATGTGAACACGCAATGCTAAAGGCCAACAAAGTGTACAAGACCACAGGTATGGTATCGTAGCGTGCCACAAGCCACTAGCCTCTTGCCATTTACGCGCACGCTTTACTGCCTTTCCTAGGCTAGTGCTTGCTTACAATCATACCGCAAGTCCTTTCCACTGAGTTGAACACAAATTTGTGTGCGCATTGGTGGACTAGTGCTTCATATTCGGATGTAGAGACGCTTTGGTGTTCATTTGTATAGCTGATTGGTCAAAGGGACTTTGGAACTTATTTGGGAATTTCTTCAATGCATTGCGTTGCAAAATTTTAATTTAAAATTTCTATTTGACTAAATAAATTTATATGAAATTTTAGACAGAATAAATACACAAAAACCCTATTTGATACAAAGTTCATATCGCGTGTCAGTGACTTATCTTTCCGGCAAATTTTCAAATTACTTGCACAACCTGTCCGTCTCGAGTGTGAAGTAGTGCACTCCAAAGTCATAAGCACGCTGAGCAATAGCAAAGAGCTTATGTGAAAATTTATGTATTTTAGGTGAAAAAGTGAAAAGTATAATGAAGCCGTTCAGCGGCCAGCCTTTGTTTGGTTTTAAGTGGTGTTTTCGAAAATTGCATGCAAATTTCTTCCGCCACTGGCTATGGTTACAAAAAGCTGGTAACATGCAAGCAACTCGTTTTAGTGCATTCTTGATTAATTGCGTATTTATGATTTATGATTTATGATTTTACAACTTACTTTAATACTAAATAATTGCAAATTAAGTAAATCGATGTTGCTGCATTAGGTTGGGCTAAATTTTGCGGCCAGCTCTGAAAAAGAGTTCACTAGGAGACGAAATAGGCCCATTATTATTCCCAGAAGAGAGTTTCTCCATGATGCACGGTTTCTTCATGCTTATCCCTACATGTCCTAGCAACCGCTTAAATGCGGTTTTACCTTAGCTGTACATGCTCTCGAAGAAGAAGTCGTCACTATTAAATTTGAGACGTTTTCTCCGGAGTTGGTCACGTTCATATTCATATCATAGTGGGACTAGGAGACCTTATCCTCCAAGTTGCGGTCTGTTCTACACTTATCTGTAGGATGGCGTGCTGAAAAGGGCCTCTCAGTTAAACCAATGAAGTCCACGATCGTCCCAGTCACCAAAAGAAGGCAGGTCAACTTGACCAAACTCAAACTGAGTGGTGCTGAGTTTGAGTTTTCACAAGAGGCGAAATATTTAGGCGTGATACTAGACAAGGGACTCAACAGGAACTTACATCACATAGCTTCTATCAAAAGAACTCGCGAGGGCATTTAAAGCTTACCAAAGGCTCCATGGTAAAATTTGGAATATCCCCGATATTATGACCGTAGCGTCATTGAATAGGGCGATAAAGCCGATTTATGCTGCACTGGCCTGGTGGCCAAAACCAAACAAGCCACCTTCAGCATCACTCTGAGTAAACTCCACCGCCTGGTTTGTGTGATCATTATGGGGACTATGCGCGCGTGCCCGACAGAAGCGCTCGGGGTCTACGCAGGCATACCGACTCGAGAATCCCTTAGCGCCCTGAAACTGCCGAAGTAGCTTGAAAAGTGGGGACATAAGGGTCCATTTTTTTGTCCTAAAACCATTCGCAAATGATCCCGTCGCCAAACTCACAGACTCAATGCTACCGCAGATGACCTTTGTAAAGTCCTACAAGGTAATAATACCTGAAAGGTATAGTAGAAAAACGATAATCGCCATGCTCAGCGAGGAATTCCAAGCTCCTTACATTTGGATTCAATCATGAGGATGGGAATACTGGCGCTGCAATTAACAACATATCCGATAGCCAGGCAAGGCGTTAAGAGCACTTGACTCTTGCAAAACGGTGTCAAATGTAGTAGACTGTTGTAGAAAGGTACTGGAAAACTAGGAACCAACAACCGTGTTATCCTCAAGTAGGATCCAGGCCATGAGGGTCTGGATGGCATCAAAATAGCAGACACTCTAATGAAATGAGGTGTCCAACGGAGCCAGATCGACCCTCAGCCATTTTGTGGGCCGTCAGGAGGATACTAGTAGAGCTTTTAAAAAATTAGAAGGACTCGTAAATGGCTACCCGGTGGCGCGCGGCAAAGAGTAAACGGAAATTCCATGCATTACTCTTACTCGCGGCATCTCTGAGCAAGTGCTAAATATTAGCACCGGATACTTGACAGGAAACCGTAGGCTGAGTTACAATCTACACAAAATAGGACTCTCTTAGGTGACGAAGTGTAGGTGTAGGAAGGGGTGGTCACAAAATATATCTAGTTAAGTCGCAGCGCTATTTGCCCTAGTAATAATAATACATTCCTGAACTCGGCAGCTTCTACCTATCGTACATCCAGTGTCCTGTTAGTATTCCTGTGAGAAGAAAATTCGTCATTTGGCTTTTAGAGTCCTTGAGTTCTTCGTTCAATGAACCGTTGCCATAATTACGCAATACTGCCTAGATGAATCCACTTGGTGCTTTTGGCCGCCTTCTCAACTTGTGAACTCAGTTATATTAGAAGAGATTTTACGATCTAGCCGTTTACTTTAGACGGATCCCAGATCCCCATAACTGACCTCCAAATCGGATTCGGTTAGTACATTTTCAGGCAGAGGTCTTTGCCATCAAAGAGGCGTGCAAAATAATTTTAGCCTCAAAGCTAGCCGGGACCAGCATTGCTATTTTTCGGATAGCCAGGCAGCGATCAAGGCACTTGGGCTCTGTAGGCATCACATCGAGCATAATAAAACAGTGTAGAGAGAACGTTAGATGATAGGAATTTAGTGGCGCATAGCAAAGAGACGGCAAATGAGCTAGCCAGGAACGCGTCGGTTCCACATGATTTTAGAGAAATAACCGCCTCCTGCTTTCTTTTCGTGTTTTCTTTTCAGGTTAAATTGCGAGTAGCACTCATAAGTATTAAGTGTTAATGAAAAGATTGTAGGTATCTCCGACATTCCTCAACCCTAAGTCTTTGGTAATACCTTGACTGTCAACAACGAAGGGACGTTTGGATGGAGCTACATAAGTTGGACCAGCTTTTCCCATGCTAATTTCATATCGTCGCTCGGCGCACAATACCTCGTAACCCCCAAATGCAATACCCCGTATGAGGTGGCATAGAAAAAAATGTATTTCCCTACTCCCATATTCAATAGTGCATAATTATAGTAACAGCTCATATTTAGTAAGTTTAGTTGGCAAACCATTCAAACGTTTTGAAAAAAATTAATTTCTTCCAGTGTGGCTACAGATCTGGTAAGCCCAACATTGGCCAGACTTTCACAGCACGTCAAATCCTGGAGAAGACACTAGATAAGCAAATCGAC
>NW_016189062.1:0-391 GCF_001687245.7 Rhagoletis zephyria
TTTGTAAGGGAGTGTCAAACCGCAGCTGTCAATAATTATCTAACCTTGTTTTATTGAATCATGNTTCAACATTTCGTTTAAAATGCCAGATTTCCTGCAAATACTTTAGAATTTTCGAAAGCAATTTCACTACTAATTGCCTACTTTGCGTACTTTTCAACTACCATTTTCGAAACAAGGGATTGCATTCTTGCCCTTTCTCTGTCCTCCGTAAATGCAACCTTTTGTAAGGGAGTGTCAAACCGCAGCTGTCAATAATTATCTAACCTTGTTTTAGGTGCGTTCGTTTAAAATATCCAGCAGAAACCAACCAACTGCCAAATTTCGGCGAAATGTCATCTGTTCTCTCACAAGAGAGAAATATCCAAAATAGTACGCGAACAGAAAATTT
>NW_016189062.1:404-4006 GCF_001687245.7 Rhagoletis zephyria
GATTGAGTGCGATTAAATTGGTATTTATTATAAAATATACAAAGTGAAACTTGGTGACAAATAGCAAAAAAAGTTCGTAAAATATGGTTTTCATGATTGAAAGTGTTTTACAATCGCATATCATTACCACGGGTCGATTTTTCAATGCCAACGTTCTGGCCACAAACGTGCACCCACTTTTCACGCAAATTTACGCCTTTTGGCAAACCAAACATACGCACAAACTTGTTCCGATCACACAGCACTTTATTTTATATCATAAATATGTAATAAACCAAAATTTATAATTAAAATCGCTGCAGAAAACACATTCAATCGCTAAAAAATCACTACGAAGAGGTAGAAGACAGTGTAAACAAAACCGAAAAATCGATTACAAATACAACGATGGCTGATTAGGTGATCTGTAGTCGTTGGTTCATGCTATCCAGGTGTTCAGACAAATGACCATTTTCTGTGCATAAAAAATTTTCAAGTGGTGATAGCTGAGCACAATTTATTTTTGGAAACACAACAGAAGGCAGCTGGGATTGTTTTGAAGCAATTACGACAACAGCGATTGCAGTTAATTCGCGATAACAACGATATGAATACAAACTTGAACGCAATTCAATTGTAAATTTTTGTTAATTTGTGGTTGTGACTGCAGTATTCGTTGGCGTTGATGAAAAGCAAATTTTATGCGGTGTGTGGATTAGTGTTGCCAGCTGACCTATTAGTAAATTGAAAAAAAAAATAGAATATTATAAACATTTAAAAAAATATATAGAGGTAACGTACCTTCAATAACTTTGTGGGACCGTGACAATGAAGATCGAACAAAATGTTATCCCACCTCTGACTTTCAACTTCCTCCCTCAACGCCCAATTTGCGTTTTTAAATAAAAGATTGGTTATAAAAATTTCTACAAGTTTTAAGCGATGGTTTAAACAGTCGCCAGCTTCCAGGAACCACAGTGGAAAAACTTGATCGGTTTTCTCTATGATAGCTANTGAGTCTTGAGGATTGACACTTTTTCGCTATGGTTAATGCAATTTTGTGCACGGCACTTTCGCTCACGGCTCATTTTTAAGCAACTAGCAACTATAGCTATATAATTTAACTATATAATATATAATATAATAATATACATATATAATCACATTTTGTTTACAAATCTCGACTGCCTACCTTGCAAGTTTCTTAACGTTCAAGGACGTCTATTAATTTGTGTGATTTTTTAACGTTTTTTAATTTTTATAAATACCTCTGGCGCTTTCTTTCGTTTTTCTTTTAATTAATTGGAAATGGAATTACAGTTACATGGAATGGGATATTATATGTGGGAGCAATATCGGTTTGGGACCAAATGCCCACCCTATACTTCCGGTAGTGCATTCCAGATTCCAGAGAAAAAATGGGTTATCACCCTATACTTCCGGTAGTGCATTCCAGTGATTTGATTTATCATTTTTCTTCCTACTGTTTCGCATATTCAGCCATTCAGCGCGAATTCAGACATCTTACGTACCGCATACACGGTGGTTTATTGATTTATAAATAACTTTGTTTTGACTAGGTTCAGACGGAGAAACTTTTGTTGCTCATTTTCGGCAATTTCTCTTTTGGTGTTGCCCTTCTCGTTCACACAGAGCAATTCTTTTGTACACAATTGTTGTTGCCAGCTGTGAACGGCCAACTAGAATTACTCGGACCAACGATAGCACAAAGCGTGTTGCCCGAGCACGAGCAACTCGGTGCCCTTCCCCCTTCCGCGTCGCTCCTTCTCCCAAAAGTAACGAGTTGCGGCAACAAAAGTTTCTCCGTCTGGACTTAGACTTTGGATGTTCCACAGATTTACGTTGTTTGTCGTGAAGCAACTTGAAAGTCAATTCAAACAGCTGAAGAAAGTATCTCTGTTCCGGTACCTCAAAATTTAGCTAAAAATACTCAGGAAGATATTACTGCAGAAGTTATAAATGTGTGTACGGGAAGGAGACGAGAATTTTAAGTTGCTTCCTTGACGACGGCATTTTAAAACTAAACTAGACTGGCAATTCATATGAATTTTGACAACCGGTATAAGTGATTGAGTAGCTTAACGGTAACAGATCACTGCATATCTAAGAATTCAGATACAAATTTTGATCGAAATTTGTTGCATTTTTTGCGAATTAGTATTAAGTTCGCAAGTTTGCCTGATGTATGTATATGGTTTTGTTAAAAGCATGAAACATATTTTTATAAAAAATAAAAGAAGTAATTTTTAAGCAAAAAAAAAAACCGAATTAAATTCTCATATAAAAATTTAAAAGTAATGTTAATTTCTCCATGATCCAAAATTACAACTCTCGTAACACCATTCCTTTAAAAAATGATTATAAAAATCGGTTAGTGTGATCCAAAGTTATGCGGTAACATATGTAACGGACATGAATTCCTGTTGCAAACGTTTCAGATACGGTCAAAATCGGTTCGGCACATTTTCAAAGTAACGAGTTGTCCCTTATAAATTTACCTTCTTTACTTGAGCTATTGTTGAGAAACAACGTTGGAGACTTGAGCTTAATTGTCAACATAACCTTAAGTTGAGCTCAAATCTAAATGTTTGTTGGGGCGGTTCAAATGGTTAACCGATAAATCCATGCGTGTGTAGGGCCTTTAAAAATTTTTATAAACGATAATCATCCCTAATCTAGTATGCAGTTTCCGAATGTTTCCTACTTGCAAACATTCGTTCAAATCGTACTAAATTTTAGTACAATTTAACGGCGGATTTTCCTTCAATTCTTGATATTGCATTTTTGTTCCAAGTTTTTTCTTTGGTCGTGGCCGCTGTTGCAAATAATAAAATATATAGAATAGGAAAGTTGCGCCAATATTTGAAATGGATTCAAAGTTGCCAAAGCCATCGGGACTTAAGCGGCCTACGGCGCTATCGAAAAATATTTTGCCAATGGATAGAATAAAAACAGGGACGCTTGGCTTTGGTTCAAAATCAGTGAATCTCTCAATTAGCGGAATAGACCAATTCCAACCCCTGGCGCGTGATATTACAAATTTAACAAATGGTCGTAGAGGTATGGGCTTTTAATGTGGAGAATGGTGGTTGTGATAAACATATAAATTTGGATTTGAAGCAACACGAAAACATTGCCATAAATCTTTGCATTAAACGATGTTCACATGAGGAAAGCTAGCTCCCCCATATTTATTGGAAGCGATTAGTTGAAAAGCTGTAACATCGCCTCATGTAAACATCGTATTATTTTCTTTCATATTAAGCTAGTGATAAAATATAGACAAAATTTCTTTAATTTTCAAGGTCGTGCAGCATCGCCAGACATTTCTTGTTCCAACAACACAAATAATGCAGGTGTACCTCGGTCCAGATTACGACGAAGTCCTAGTAGTCACATTAGATGAGCTGGACCGTTTCCAATACGTGGTGGTCTGGAAACTGCACTATTTGAAGAAAACGCGGGGAATATTTGCGTTGACGAAGCGGTGTTATTTGTGGCGCCTGTATATGCAAGGCGTGTTGTCTTTGCGGGAATAGGGCCAAGTCGTTGATTCCGGCCGTTTCATTTGTCGCATGTCACGGATGTCACATGCAGATCGA
>NW_016189063.1:0-4006 GCF_001687245.7 Rhagoletis zephyria
GCAGAAAAGTGCTATCTTACGCTCAAGAGTTCAAGTGTGCTAAAATACTCCTTACTCATTTCAT
Organism: Rhagoletis zephyria; assembly: GCF_001687245.7. Taxonomy (NCBI): domain Eukaryota; kingdom Metazoa; phylum Arthropoda; class Insecta; order Diptera; family Tephritidae; genus Rhagoletis; species Rhagoletis zephyria. Next base: position 65 of record NW_016189063.1, read on the forward strand.
CGAGTTGTTGTTATAGGTAGCGAGTCCAAATCCCAGCACACAGCCCATGGATGGCTGGCGTTTTTTTTTCTAAGTTGCTCGATTTATAGCGAGCCGACGTTCACTTGCAGCAAAAGCTATTGGTGAACACACGCTGCTGACTTCAGTGAGTCCTTAAATGGAATAATTCAGAGTTTTCCCCAACGGAGTTCACTCTCTCTGCCGTGACCCGAAATTTCCTAGGAAATCCTTGTAGGGCAGGCCACCTGCACTTGCGGCAAAACAGCGGCGCATTTGAGATATCAAGGATAAACACCAGTATTTTTAATCTGAATTAAGTACCCACCTTTTTGTAGCTTATTTCATTTATTTCAACAATTTAATAATTGAATACAATTTTTGAAATAGGTGGCAAATCCCCTTAAAAATTAGTTTGGCATTCAACTTTCCTAAACCTCTTTAGTTCGGTACCTATGTTGCATAATTTTATTAATCCTATCAATTAAATCAAATTTAAATTTTCAAACAGGTGGCAAATATTCAAATATTTTCAGCTGTAAGTCCTCTTAAATCTGTTTCTATTGAACGCAATTTTGCAATATTTACTTTAGCTTAGCAATTTTTGTCAAGCGCAATTTTCAAACAGGTGGCAACTATCTAAAATTTTTTTTCCTATATTTTAAGTTAGACCTCTGGCAATGCATCGGTGAGAACTGCATTTAGTTTCATGCATTAGTTTTCGAGTGATGCGCATACAAACATACAGAGAGGCAGACACAAAAATTCTAAAAATTATTGATTTGGCTTCTTTTGTCCTACATATATAAAGACCCACCATATTAATTTTTCTTTAATATCTATAATGTACAGACATCGTCCTGTTACAATTTAATCATACATATGTATAGATCATAGACTTTTTTCATTTTTGGGATTAATATTAAAAATTAAATGCTTTAGCTTTTGGACATCCGACAACTCGTTCAAAACTTATTATCATTTGTGAAGCGGAAAATTTTATTCGGCGCAGTTCTTATCTGAAAAAAGAAACTGTTTTCCTAGCCCGCATGGCCAGAGTAACTTTACTAAAAGTTTTGTTCTCTAGACAGGAATTCTAACTAAGCCTCTTATCAGATAATTGAGCCAATTGTAAGCTAATTGAGCTCGTCTCAATATTCCAGCGCTGCTGCCCATCCAAAATCAACCGACACATTTGTGAGTCAGTATAATCCTAAAAACGACTTGTAATGTATGTATGTATGTCTAATTTTTTTCTTTTATTTTTCAAATTTTTGTCTATATATCTACTTTAGCATATTTCACTAACTCGTAATTTCTCAAATGCCATTCGCCATATGCGTACAATCGTCAAAGTTTCCATATTGCAATCAAACGCACAGAGACATGCAACATGTAATTTTCACTTTCCAATACACAATTCAATTAACAAATATGAAAATACCTCGCACATATTTAGTGAACACGAATAGCTTACAGATTATAAAATGCAATAACACGTACATTTCGAATTGCCTACTTTAGCAGCTAAAAATAATTGCTTGCTTTATTAGCAACAGCATAAGCTACTTTTCATAAGCAAAAGCAACTTTCCTCTGCCATGAGTAAATATTTGTTTGTTTTTCTTTTTCTTGAATTTTAATTTTTTTTTTCGTTTAAAGTTTAGTGGCGCTGTGCGTCAAAAGCTAGATTTCCTGTGAATAGAAAGCAATTGTGTTAAAATTGGAAAATAGCGAAAATGGAACATGCCATGCAAGTTTTCTCCAATGCTCCCAATTGTTGTCTGTTGTGTCGATTTCGTTTTTGCATTCAGCTTTGGCAAAACTGTGTCGATTGTGCTGCAAATTGTGACAATTGTGTTGTCAATGTCAGCGACATTTCTACTTATAGCTGCTATTGAAACTCAAAACTTTGATACATGGAAATGTGTGTGTGTGTGTGTGTGTGTGTGTGTGTGTGCGCGACTCCTGTCTCGATAACGAACCTTGCTTACCAGTTCGCAATCCATTTCAGCCATACCTAATCAAGTTGACTTCATTTGCTTGCAATATCAAGTTTATGGCAATAAGCTGTTTGCAAGAGGTGTATGTACTTTTTGATGTGTGTGACGTTGTGCTGAACTCTAAAGCCATAGTGCGGCCTATATTGCATTTGTGATTGACAGTTTACCGGCTAGTCAAACTAGTTGGGTACGTCTATTGACTAACTGGCTGACTGCTAACACAAATTGTGCGTGTACACTTCATTAACGGGATTTTTATTGCGCTATTGTGAAATTTTAAATTCAAGCGATATAATCGTATGTATGTATTTAGCTTTATGAAGCTTAAAAAAATTAAAAAAAAAATAAAAATTTAAATCTCATCCACCAAAATCTGTGGCACAGCTTCCTCGTGCGCAGTGAAATTCGCATTGCCATTTCGCAATTTGAAGTTTTTTTTCACTGTTCGCTACCGCTGTTAATTGCTGCTATTCTTTGACTTTTTCGCTTTAACACTTTCCATAATGAATGCGACACTTTTTTTGCCAACAAAAGTGCAGCAAAAATAATCGCTGAAATGCGTCGCCAAAAAGGCGAAAGTTGCCACATTGCGCTTTAAGTTGTTTTAAGCTAAATGTAAGCTTTTCCTTTTATTTAAGCATTAGCTCAAAATGCATATTTTCAATCCTTGCGCCGTACATATGTATATTGCAATATGTTTTATTGTGCTGCTGTAGCTTGCACAAAAATGCGCACATGAGTGGCGCCACCACGTTTTAAGTGCACTTTTCTATGCTCGTTTAGAGCTACTTAAACTTGTGCATGCATGTTGCAATTAAAATGTCCTTAAACTTGTGCGCGACGTAAAAAGTGTCTACATACTCGTTAAACTTGTACAGCGATTTATGTCTAAAGTTGTGTGTGCATTTTGTAAGCACTCATGCTTTTTAGTCAACTAAATGTTAAGCTACAGGTGACGCTTGGTGCTTACAAAATTTACGCCATGCTTACAACTTTGAATGTGCGTTTATTTTGTAAGCGTTTGCGTTAAGTGGTACAGTGCAGTGCGATGCATTAAATGCGCCAAAGGCTTACAAAATTTTTGCAGTTCCTGGGTATTTTGATAACAATTTGAATTCTTTTTTTTTTAATTTTTCCTCATCTTGAAAGTGTGTCATTGCAGTCAACAAAGCTCATAGTATTTTGCAATCGATATTTACACTCAACTCTTGCTTATTTTTCGATCTTAGCAAATGCATGTACCTAAACTGACAACTTTGACAAATATTTCAATGAGATATATGTACTCGACACAGCATGCGTACGCAATGTCAAGTGCTTGCAACATACTTATTTTACTTACATTCTTATACAGTGGCATGCCTTTCGCATATTTTTTACAAACACATTCACATACATATGCACTATATATGTATCTACATACAATATTTCCGCTACTTATCGTCTCATCTTTGCTTGCTTGTTGAGGACAAAAGCGCGTTTAGCACGAAATTCCCATAAACTAGCTGCTTCGTTATCCTGAAAGCGCTACTTTCTGCATAAAAAAACAAAATAAAACAAGACAATTTTATTACCAACGCAATTCCGCTTATTTTTCCAACATTGAAAATTTAACTAAATTCAACTGCTTTGTACACTGAATTTGCTTATTTCCTCAAGTATGTATTTTGCGTGAGCACGATTCATCCATTTTCATTTTGCTCACATTTTACTTCCATTTTCAGTTTAGCATACTGCAGTCATTTTTCAACAACAAAAACTACAACATTTTTTTATTTTGCTTGGTTTAAGCCTGTATTTGGGTCATGACTTTTATGACATCTGTTGCTGAAATGTAGCTAAATGACCTCAGCATGTTAGCAGCAGCAGCAGCAGCAGCGGCGGCGGCAACTTTAGCAATGTATTTCTCTTCGCAATTTCCATTTTGCTTTGAAATTTACTAG
>NW_016189064.1:0-4005 GCF_001687245.7 Rhagoletis zephyria
TTAAATAAACGAAAACAGTTTTTTATTAGTTTTAGGTTACAAGAAAATCGAAAAAATATAGTATAGTACATTTTTGCATCTTTTGTCAGCTTTCATATGAGCAGGATGAGTAAACTAGCAACATATGAGTTTCAACCGTCCAGCTCTGCATCCCTTTTGTAGTAGTTCAGAGACAGTTCTGAAATTTGTAGGGCGGAACTAGCGCTTTGCCAGACTGTCTCTAAATTTTGCTGCAGGGTAGTTACAATTTCTTTTGAAAGTTTTCCATTGGCAAGAAGCCGACTAAGAATTCTTTAGAGTTAGAACTGTAAACAAATCTAAACCTTATATTACACCCGAGAGGGGTAACCAGCTCAAGAGAAATATAGGCTGACTTCCAAAACGTATCAAACTGTTTGTATATGCAGAGTTGCGAAACATTGCAACCATATACATTGCATATTTTAAATACTCAATATAGCAATGAACATTTTTTCTGAATTTTCCATTTTTAAAACACCAATGGTAACCAATAACAAACGAAGCATCATCTTTGTTTCTGATGCGCTGATTGCGTTTCGATAAATTTTCGGATGCGTTTTGGTAAAGTATACATCGTCAACATTTTGTAGTTCGGCGTTATGGAACATTATACTTTGTACGTATGCAAAACAATTGACGTTTGGAAGTCAGCTATATTCATCGTAGTTTGCTTGCTCCAGCGATAATATTCAGCGTTAGGATTTTAAGGCACTGAAAACTTGAAAAAAGGCAAAATGAGCTTTGAGAAGAAGCAAGACAAAGGCAAAAAAGGCATTTATTTTTTAATTTTGTTATAAACATACCCTTAAGTTCCATTGGCATGTATGATTCAATATATAAAAAAATACATACAGTGGTCAAAAAATTATAGGCGAATTACTTTTTGCCAAGTTTTAAAATATTATTTTGGTTGTTACTTAATCTTGGTAACTTTTCTTATACCCGAGCGCACTTGTCCACAAGGGTATTATAACTTTGTTCACATAACGGTTGTTTGTAACAGGCAAAACGAATCGAGATAGATATAGACAAATGTATACATAAATGATCAGAATGAAAAGAGAAATCGATTAAGCGGTGACTGTCTGTCCGTCCGTCCGTCTGTCCGACCGGCTGTGCACACGATAATTCAAGTAAAAATTTAGATATATTCACGAAACTTCGTACGTGCACTTCTTTCGGGCGTAGGTCGGATGGTATTGAAAATGGGCAAAACCGGACAATAACCACGCCTACCTCCAATATAACGGTAATTTTCAGAAATACGAAAACTACGATATTTTAGTAACTACTGAAGAGTATTCACCCAAAATTGATATTTCCAATAATTTTTAGACAAAAAATAAGAATATTATAAATTTTTGGAAAATGGGCGAAAATGGTTACTTACACTAATGGTTACATGTGTATATCTTGGTAACCGCTGCACTAATTACTTCCAAACTGGGCACAGTTATTGGTCTTGGTACAGCATACCAAATGGCTACGCCCACATCCCATATATCGGTAATTTAGAGGAATACGAAATCTTCGACAAATGAGTAAATATTAAAGCTAATTTATTGAAAATTGATGCTTGAAACAATTCTTTACCAAGAAATACGTTTATTATAAAATTTTGGAAAACTGGCGTGGCACCGCCTACTTATGATCACATATCTCGTTAACCGTTCCACCAATTTGTACCAAACTCGGTATGGTTATTGTGCTTGCAACGTAAAAGCAAAACGTTGAAAATTGTTAAAATCAGACTAAAACTACGGCCGGTTTTTTAATATAACGGTAAATTCCAGAAATGCTTGAAACTTCAATATTTTGAAATTTAAGGACGCTAATTTACTCAAAATTGATACGCCCCGGCTTACCATGTAGCGGTAGCTTTCGGAAAGGTGAAAATCATACATTTAATACTTCCGCCGGGTATTTAATGTTCCGCTCCACCCGAACTTAGACTTTCTTACTTGTTATAATAGTTCTTTAACAAAACCCGTGTAGATCCAAGTTTTCAACTTTGTGATTTGTTTAAAATTCTAAAAAATTAACCGTTAGCCATTTGAAACTTGCACTTCATTCTACTGGAATTGAATGGGCTACAAAACCCAACACTCAGAATCTTTTTTAAAAATCTAATTAAGAAAACTAGACATTTATACGAAAATTTTTTGATTTTGTTTTTAAATATTGAACAAAGTTTTAAGGCAGTGCACTCGATTGATACATTATTTTAAAAAATTTGTATGACATTTTTTTTGTCGTCACAAGATTGGTACAATACAGTGATGGTCTATTGAAAAATTTGAACAAATTATTTTTCGTGATTGGGATAGAAAAAAATATTCCACCAAGTGCATTTTAAAATTGTTAGGCAATAGCCTAATGCGATTATCGCGAAGCATTGATTTGATGGACCTAAAGCTCTTCTCAATATCTACTGATCAGGGCTGCCAACTTGGCTCAAACCATGCCATTTTTGGCACTATTTTACTTCAAATGGCACTTAATTTTTCAATTTGGCACAAATTGCCAAAATGGCAGTTTTGAAAAATAGTAATATTTCAATACATTTTTGTGAAATATTTCACGGAATTGTAACAAGCAGCCTTAGGCATTTTAAGCATTCGCAACTATTTGACTTAGAAACAAAATACGAGCACGAATTTCAAAATTTCAAACCTAGTTTACAATAAACTCAGCACCAAAGGCGAACTCATATAAGGTGGTAGTGGCAGCACAAAAACAAAAATTACAATAGAGCTCACTATACAGTTCGATGCGAGCGTGGATCTGAAGTTTTTATTTTGACCAATAGTTTCGTTAATACATATATCAAAAGATATAGAATTAAAAGATCTATCAGAATTATAGATATAAAAATAATTTCAAATGAATAATATTTGTATTTTGCAAGCTCGCACTCAACTCGTCATTTTTATAACCTTAGAAAGATCTGCTCAAACGCAACCCTGAAGACTCTGTATTACGCTCTAGTCCACTCTAAGATTCAATATGGTATAAGTTGTTGGGGCGGTGCATCTTCTAATAAGATTCAGCCGCTTTTGACTACACAAAAATGTATTGTCAGAAAAATTTGTAATGTTAGCCGATTTCACCATTTCATGGAGTTATTTAGGGACCTGAAAATTCTGCCAATAAAACACATGTACTACTACAGGACTCTAAAGGTATTCTTCCTTCGTTGCGGCTATTTACAAAGCTTAATTTTCGATAGTTATAACTTGAGGAAAAACGCGCTTAGCCTTGTTAATGTTCCTACACATCGTACTACTCATTACAAAAACTTCTTTACCATAGATTCCTGTAAGCTGTTTAACGCCCACCTGTCAGAATACGTTTACTTAGGAATGTGTGCGAATTTTTAGCAAACGTAAAAGCTTTTCTATTAGACCATTCACACAATGATATCAAGATTTTGCTCGAAACTGGTACCTTATAAATAGGGTTGCCAGATTTTGTATGCGCGAAATCAGAACATTAGACTTTTTCATACTAAAAAAATCAGTACTTTCCAGTACATTTTATTCAAAGCAAAATTATGAATGTAAGTAACAGAAAATAATTAAAAACGCCTGAGTTCTTGTTTTTAACAATATTTTGGTATATAAATAGAATATAGGTCATAAAAAATAAAAGTGTTATTCATTTCAACATGTGTGTACACATCATTATACACAGGAGCCAATAAATTATTTTATGTTTGTGACTTTTTGAATAGAAATAACACTGTACGGCAAAATCAACTTTTTTTCTGGGTATTGGACCAAACCATTTTTTTTTAAGAGATTGAGTCATAAGTAAGTAATTTCTCCGTTCGAAGTTCGAAATTGGACCTTTGGTAAAAAACTATTTTAAATTACTGTATGTAAACTACTAAAAAAAAGTAAAAGCATAGTCGTGGTACGCCATTTTCTCTTTATACGGCGCACGTATTAAATATATGTTTTTCACCTTACCGAAAGCTACCGC
>NW_016189065.1:0-4005 GCF_001687245.7 Rhagoletis zephyria
ATGCCAACAAATTTTTTCGAGCGTAAAAAGTAGAAGCTGTTGGAAGAGAGAAAAACAAAAACTTCGTTAAAACGCAAAAACTTAAATAAAAGTAATCACGCATCTCACCCGATGCCATCCAAAGTATTGTGGTATACGAAATAGCTGACCAAAATGTAAATGACATAGCTAATGAGCACAGTTTTAACAATTAAACCGCCGAAGAGCTAAACGAATTTGAATTAATAAGTTTTAATTACCTCAACACTGTCACTTTTTTATTAAGTATCAGTACTTACAATTGCTTTTGCAGTATACCAGTATATAAAATATGGTGACAAGTAAAAGCAAAATAAATAAACACATATCACAAATATCATAATCAATTGCTTAAGCGCGTTCATTCTGTTCTGTTATTTCTGTAAGAAAATTTCCCAGTCGATAATATTTAGTTTAAAGTTTTTGATCGTTTTCAATCATAGATGACCGCCTTTGACTTCTGCACGCCGAAAGTAACGACTTGATCGCATAAAATCGTAAACACTACTAAAGTTAAAGTTACTGGTGGATGAGAGTTCATCCATTAAACGTAAACGGATATGCACTTTGTTTGCTATTTGCGCAGGAAGTGCGAATATCTATAAACTCTGGTGCAATTATCACTTTGCAAGCAATTATATAGGAATACNAGGCGAAGGAGGTGAGAAGAGAGGGAAAAGTACATTCGTCTCACCTCCTTCGCCTACGAATTATTTTAATTACCTACACTGCCGGAAAAAACTATTTGCACAGAGAATTTTTAAGGCAGTGTCACATGATTGGTAGATTTATGCACATTTGTACATTTCTTTTATTGGGTTATTGGTACAAAATAAATAAAAAAATGGGACCAATTTTTTTGTAGTCCCACGATTGGTACTAAAAAGCGAACTTCTATTGGAATAAAGAAAAATACATATGTATTTGCAAATGCCCAATCGTGTGGCACTGCCTTTACAATATTTGCCACAACTTTTATTTTAATTTTTGCCCGTTATTTTTTTTATAAAAAACATAAAAATATAACTTCTTAACTTTGTGCCAAATTCAGAAAAAAAATCAAAGCATTTTCAAGCAAATTTTCAACTTAATCAGATTTTTTTGGAGTATGTAGTTTTGTAGCCCAATAAATTTTGTATAATAGAGTGCAAGTCTGAGGTAATTAATATGTACCGTTGATTTTTGACTTTTCACGCAGTTTCTTCCACACAAAAAAAATCGAATATATCTCAAATTCTCAAAATTCAACGCGATTTTTTACTTGCATTTTCTACCTGGGCTACAAAACTGCATAATCAAAAAAAAAAATCCAAAAAATCTGTTTACAATGTTGAAAATTTGCATTTAGTGCATACGCCCTTTGCTCCGCCACTGAACTACCTATCACTTGAATACGCTCCTGCAGTGATCCCGCAAATGCTTAAACACTATCACTTGCCTATGATAAGAACAAAGAGTTGGGCAAACCGCTAATTGCTCGCCCTTGATCTTGAAATTTGTGTAGATATGTATGAATGCACATATTAAGCTATTGTTTTTGGCACATAGTTTTAGTTGCTATTGTTCTCGCAAACTGGTAAACTATATGTATGTAGATCAGTAAATATGTTTGACTGCATTCGGAACTTTTAGGCATACATATTGACGCATATAACGTTATGCACCTTTATATTTACCTTACAAGAAATAAAACTGAGCATTTGCATTTTGAATTCTAAGCAGAACTCTTTCGCATTTTTATTTTCTCGGCATTGAAAAAATGGGCACTTTCAGAAGGCGCAACAGCTCAGTAACTGTTGCCATTGCACCTTCTGAACGCGTTGTTGTGTACTTCTGATCAACTGAACAGTTGCGTGTTAGATGATCGTAATATTTTTTTGGTCATTTGAGACAACATGTTGTTGAGAGTTGAATTTGACAGCTAATGCATCAAGCCGTTCAGAAGACGCATAACGATCACTGATTTTTTTAGCAACGGTTGCGCTCAACTGCTGCGCCTTCTGACCCTACCCAATTTAAATTCAAATATGTAAACAAAACAGAATAGTTGTCACTTGACGCAAAAACACCCAGCCAGCAAGAAAGCATATATTTTACGAACATTATATTTTACGAGGGATTCCCGATCGGTGAAAAGTTAGAGTAAGGCTCGTAAATGATAAAACTACAGTATACAGTAAACCAGCCATTGACAATATGCTTATTTGAAAATTAATACATGAAATATTGTCTGCATTTCTTTATTCATTCTGAACGTTTGGAATAAACTTTTTTGTTTACTTATTCTTTACAATGTTCCTGATGATATGTTAACGTATATTTCAAACGTATTCTGTTTATTCCGGCTGTGAAATGGGATTATCCGGAATGTATAAAGGAAACGCAGCCATTGTGAATGTATACGATTTTTGTGTCATTAACCCATAGGCAACGACTGAAGCAAAAGTACCTACAAATGTTTAAACAGGCACAGAAAAACTGGTCCTTAGTACGCAGATGCCAAGCTTGAGAAACTCTTTTTATAACATTAGCTTTAAATTAAAAGTATTTAGACGTAATTTACATGAAATCAACAAGCTGACCTTACGAAAATGCTCTACACCAAATTTGATTACGCCATTCCATAACTGCCCACATTTATTTTGGTGTACGAATATTTCAATATCTCTGCAGTTATCACAAGTTAGCTCATTTATAAGAAAATATGTGCATTCTTCGGCTATTGCATCCAGTTGTAGTATGTATGTTGGCTGTCGTTAACAACTCGCGTTCATTACTCTTGCTTGGAACAATTGCGCCGGTGTAGCAGTTCACTAAAATTTCACTATCGGTTCTTTCAAAGCCAATTTCCGTTTCCTTATCTTTAGCAGTGTTGAAGAGCGCACGGCAATATGGATTTGCCGCAGACAGCACTACGCTATGCCCGGGAATACTGTGCAGAAGAAAGTGTTATCAAAAAATTATTCAGGTTTTCATTCATTTATTTTTATATGGATTCCTTTATTGAAAATGTCTTTAATAAATCAAATGAAATTTCAAAGGGTGCTTCTGAATAGATATAATTAATTTTTGTAATGGCAATGGAAATAAATCCATTAGCACACCCTATGGCAACAAAGCACAAGGTACATAGTAGGGCAAAAAAGTATTGAAGCACGCAAACAGTTTTGTATACGCATCATATATTTGTAGAGAATATGTATGAATATGTAAAATATATAAAATCAATCGTATTTTAAGTAATATGATCACAATTTTATTTCATTTAAATGATAAGAAATTTTTTATTATATTTACGCCCACCCTGCGTCGCTTCATAGCTCAATCGTCATGCAATCGTGCTGTTTCTTTTCCAAAACATTTCCTTGTACGCTAGAGCTGGCAACACTACAAATTCGCCAGTGACATTTATCAACTGTCAGTCATTTGATGAAAACGAGAAGTTATCGGTGGAGAAATTCGGACGGATTATAAATATCCAATTGTTGCAAAAAATAAAGAATTTTTTTTGATAAAAAAGTGTTTATTCTATTATACAGGTGTATGTATTCGGAAATAACAAGAATCGAAACTATTAGCTCTTCGCAGAGTGTTAATTGTGTTGTAAGGAGCATTAGTTAATGTGGTTTGTGAAAGAGCTTTGGAAGATTGTGTGTGTTTTGCAAGAAAGGTGTGTACGTATGAAAGTATGCAAAAAACCTGGTGACCAGTCAGGTAACAAATGCAGGTGAACTGTTCGTTTAGTGGCGCAAGGCTAGCTAATTGACTGGCTAATTGGAAACCACATTGCATGCCAATTGGAATTTGTCTAGTTGGCAATGTAAAATGCACTGATATCTACTTGAACAAGTAGTTAGTAGTAAATCAAGTCTTTGTAAAGAATTCTATCAACTTCCGGCCCCGAATTAGTAACGTAAACAAGTGGAAGCATTGATTGAAATTTGCTATTATTTGCTGCTTTGTGGTTGTTGTATGTGTTTTTATATG
>NW_016189066.1:0-4005 GCF_001687245.7 Rhagoletis zephyria
CATATATATTTAACACAAAATGTCTTTCGAAAAAGGTGAAAAAATACAACCCATAAAAGAACCAAAAAATACGGCTTCAATTATCAAAGCGAAAAAATGCATTGTCGTCAGTAATGTCATAAAAAAATAAATAAATAAAAATTTGCACATGCTTCACCGGCACACAACGATTAGCAATTGAAGCATAAGAAAGAATAAAGAAACCATCAGTTGAGATAGGCCAATCATTACGAATACCTAAAGATACGTACTCGTAAATTCATAAAAGGAAATCAAATGGAAAAGAAGCGCAAAACGAAAGGAATAGTAGCTCTAGTTCATGTGTGTATTTATAGACCTACTAAAGAAAAAATTTGGTGACACAATGCGGCGCACAGTGGTTCAGACATTTACATTTTTTGGAAAAAATTATAGGGAGTTGGCGTTGGGCTTCAAATTTCCATAGGCCACATTTGAGAACATTAATTAGAAAAAAAAAGACTTGATGGATTTATATTGAAGCATACCGCCCATACCGTTTTTAAATTGGTATAAAAAGCACACGAACGAATATAATTATTACTCGGAAATTTTGTTCATACGTTTGCAATAATATTATAAGTGAACACTTAAAAAACTTCCCATAACAAACTTGACCTCAACGTTAAAAATTTCATTTCAACACCATAACTTAAATCAAGGTTTCTTTTTTTTAATTCGAAAGATTTCGCTTTCGCATATTTCTATAGCTAGAAGACTGAGGAAGACCAAGGGAATAAAGTTTTTGCAAATCGAAAGTACCAAAGTTAACATTGATAAAATATAATTTCCCTTGGCTTAAACACTGTTCACATGAGGTGATTTGCCAGGTAATTTTAGAGGCGATTAGTTGAATCTAAGTTTGGCTGCAGCCCAACTTCACTGGAAGCGATTAGTTGAAAGGCCGTTCACCGATTGTAGCCTTCAACTAAAAGTCACCTCATGAAAGCACCGTATTACATATATCTATTAAAATATTCGGTCATTTGCAATTATTTGTTCCCTATTTTCATATACAAAAAAAGGCAATTAAAACAAAATCTCCTTTAGGTTTGGTTACATAAATTCTTCTGATTTCTGTGACTATTATTTTGTATAAAAATTTCGCTCAAAGATATGTATAATGAGTTTTTCTTATTCAAATATTGCTTTATACGCCTAAACCATTAAAAATAGATTTATGAATTGAATGTTCAAAAAACCGATTTTTTTCGCCGAAATCCCACTGTGCGATGCTTTGCAGTAATTGTCCTCAAGAGTGTATTGTTTTTTGTTTTTTTTTTTTCGTTTTTGTTTTACTTTTTTAGCATTCCTATTTTGTTGCATTCTATTCATTTTGTGCATGTTTTATCTTTAACGATTTACTTATTTTTACTAGACTTCTAACATATCATATCCGAATTTTTCAATCAGCCGCCAATACCTTTTATTATTCCTTCATTTACATAGATCAAACGGCAGTTAGAATAACATGGTTACCCTTTAAGGATGTTGTTTTTTTTGTTTTCTTCTTCATAAAAGATTTTTTGTATCTATGACAAAAATAGGACGCTGGGTGTAAGTGCATACATATTTATAAACATATATGTGTTACGTGTGATATTTGTTGGCATTTCATCATTCTTCATCCTTCCCTCATAGGTATATTTAATTGAAAAAAGTAAGAAAACAAAATGTCACAAACCTTGTGCGCACGCAGTGTACCTAACAGCGTACCTAGTCAAGCCGGACCAAGAGATATATTTTAAACTTTTTCTCGCATAAGAAATCAGAACACTTTAGTCATGCTTACAATTGTTTTAAATTTTATGAAGTCATACTTCTCGTTTTTTTAGACAAATAAAAAAATTTGTTTATGAAAATTTATTTTTTTATTTTTTTTATTGATATTTTCAGACGAACTTATAACGAGTAATTTGAGATAAGATTCAATCCAATGCATCAATAAAGGCAATGGAAGTTATGATTTTTTCTTTGAAAAAGTACCAAAAATTTCATATATTCATATCTTAAAAATTCTTGGAACCGCTTGCTTTGTAAGTAGGTAACTGAAATACAAATATGAAACTGTTTACATTTTTGTTCGCCATATAGGTCATTCTAAATCTTGTTTAGAATTTTAATTTAATTATAAAATAATAAAATTAAAATTTGAAGTTGCTATAAACTACCGTTGATTTTCGAAAATTGTATTTTGTTGACAGTGTTGCGCATTTTCTTCCACATAAACAAAATTTAAACATTCGTTATAGGGATGAAAATGTGCAACACAGTCATTAAAATAAAATTGCCAAAAATCAACGGTAGTTTACAGCCATTTCAAGCTTGGATACTCAAAAATTCTGAACAATAAGTGCGAAGTTTTGATCAAAACTTCATGAATTTCGACAAATTTTGCACAAAATTTGAAAATTGGATTTATATGGTATTATTATAGAATCAATTATATTTTTATAAAATAAATGAACTTAAAATATACTCCAAGCTTACCACTATGTGGGTAACCTTATCAATATATTGCACAAAAACCAATTTCACCGAATTGTATTAAAATCTACTTTCATATATGTACTTACTGTTCTTGTTACTACTGGGTTAAAATCACTGTTTTGCTTTTACATAAATCCACCATATATACAAGCAATGGCAAGCAAAAGCAATGCTGTAAAAAATTCACCACAGCTCTTTCCCCATTCAACAACACACAAACAAGCCTTTCACTTTCAATTTCACATTTCATTGCAACATTCAGGGCGCTCTCTCTGGCTCTCAGTGTTAGTTGATGAAATGAAAGCAAGCCTGAAAGTATGCAAAGGAAAAATACAGCGTCAGTTCAGTAGCTGCACCAGCAGCCGGCAAAGCAACCATTGCAGCCGGCAAAGAAGAAATGCAAAACCAAACACTCTCTGCAGTGCAACACAGGGAGTTGCATAAGAAAGTGTAAATGATTTAATAAAGTGCATTGTATGGGTCACCCTGTGGTGTAAACAAACATGCAACAGAAGCACGATGGTGAAAAATGAAATATGAGTATGTATGTATGTATTTAGGTTTTTTTTTTTAGTTTCACTCCTTTCTCTCGGCAGAAAAAAAAACGCTAAAGCATTCTTTTGCATTTATTTCAATCAGTGGAGTTCCAAAAACGAGTACAATAAAAAGTAAATTAATTATTTAAAACGTTTATTTAGGCTACAAAGTATCGGAATTACTCATATTTTAATTGTCAATCGAAAAAATCAAAATAGTTTGACATTACATTATGTGCCTATGACTTGAGAAACTAAAATTTTATTTTTACTGTTTTTATTATTCGTTCTAAAATTATATATTATATGCATAAAGAAAGTAATAAGTGCATTAGCCGAGTAGTTTAAAAGTGGTATAAGTCACTTCACACCTCTAGTGCGGTTGCTTATATCTGAACGCGTCGGTTATTCGATCAACTGCGTCAACCAAAGGTAAAAGCTTTTGTCATTAGTTTCTAAACGATAGAACAATTTACAGATACGCTCGGTTACGCAGAGCCGGTCATTGAACAACTAGAAGTACGAAGTGACTTATGCCACTTTCAAAATAAATGGCTCATATATGTGCATAAAAAATACGGTTTAAAAGTCTCCAACGCCAATATTTAATTACTTATAAAAAATATGACTTTTAAGTTAAGGCGTGCTAGCTGACTATGTATGGTGCTACGGGGCGCATACGTTACATACGCAACAACAGGTATATGGTCATGAGTGGTTATTTTACTTATTGTTACAAATTATTTTTTTAACTACGACGAATTTTTTAAAGCCTTATTTCAGAATTGGGTAAAAGAACGCCCTATCTAAGAGTTCGATTGAAGAACGCCCTATCTCAGAATTCGATTGAAGAACGCCCTATCTCAAAAATTCTTTGAAGAACTCCCTATTTCAGAATTCGGCTGAAAAACTGCCTATCTCGAAACATTTTCAGTTGAGATAGGACGTTTTCGTACCGGCT
>NW_016189067.1:0-4005 GCF_001687245.7 Rhagoletis zephyria
AGACTAGTTGCGACTAATTAATGCCCAATTGTACCCGATTGAGAATAATTCCAGAATACTCTCTTTAGAGATTAGTCGCACAATTTTTTGCAGGGAAGTGTGGAGCAGCCTGTTGCTGCGCTTATCAGCAGCTACAGTATTTTACTAAAATATTTGATTAAATATACATACATATGTACATATGTATGTACATTATACTTACATAAACATGTATATGCATAATATAAACACGCGGTCATTAGGGTGGTCGAAAAATACACAGCTTGTTCCGAGTTGAATACACTCAGAGCTTTAAAGTTTAATATGCATCATAATTCTATAGTTCGAAGGTTTCTGAAGTGAAGTACTTTTTATTAATGAATGTAAAAGGTGTTGGCGTACAACTTAAATGTTTTTTATGTGACTTTTATGGACATAAATCAAGAAAAATACGAAAAATTGGCGTTACCGGTTTATTTTAACGTAAACTTCGCATACAAACCTAGCCTCAAAAACGCCCCAAAAATGCCATAAAATGCTCATCGCTGAATACTCGACTTCGAAATTGTGTCCATATGTTTATAATAATATTAGAAGGGAACATCCAAAATAATTGGCTTAATCAGTTTATTTTGACACACATCACCCCTTAAAACAAATATAATTCTTCCTAATCTTGGCCCATTGTGCGACCGCGGCTCGGTTATATGTTAAANAAAAAAAAAAAAAAAAAAAAAATCGGCTCTACTTACTTACGATGTTCTTCAGTTCTAGGGTATTGTTTGGAAAAAGAAGTCAGGACGACCCTAATGTACATAAACATTATTATGATACTATATTTCCATCACTCATTGGAGCTCTTAGCCCCTTTTTTGTTTTGCTGTGTACATATTTGCATACATATATCGGTTCTATACTATATGTACATATATGAAATGTCATTGCATTTGCTATAATTTCCGCTTATCAGCTTGAGGCGTTAAATGCTAAGCATACACACAGAATCCCTTTCGTTGGCTTGATATTGCTCTTCATTGCTCTTCCAAAATGATAGATGCCATCGAAATGTGTTTTTTTTTTCATTCACAATTTGTGCCACTGGTGCTAGTTACTGTTATCTTTGAACTTTACGATGACAACGTATAGCGAGATTTATGTATTGTTTTTACCTTAACAATTCTCTCTGCTTCCCCATCAAAAAATATTTCATTCTTTCCATGTATGGCATGTATGTAAATATACATTTTACTCACTTTCATACCCCTCTTTCCCTATATACTAGCTGGGAAAAAAAAATGTTATCACTGTAGCTAAACAGCACAGCACATCGCAGCTCAGCTCAGATGACGGCAGCAACAGTTGCCATCGCAAGAGTTTAATCGTTTGTAGTGTCAGTTGACGCGTCTATTCGTAACGATAACAGTCGAAAATTTTTTAAACCCTTCCGGAGTTTAGTCGTTGGTTTTTTTGTGGCGCGCTTAAAAAAATCAAATATAAAGACCATAGATGCGATCATAAATCTGAGTGTTTGTGTTTAGGTAAAATTTTCGGGTGCTTTGGTTTATTTTTTTATGCTATTGATGCATACGACAACACAGATAAAATTGTAAAAATTATATTTAGTGCTATTAGTTTGGTTTGGTTTTAAGTAGCGTGGTGATATAAATATACATATTTGCAAATGAAATAATTGCATGCCGTATCTTCGAAAAGTAGATCTCATTTTGAAAAAAGGTAAATAAAAAAGGTAGACAAAAACTGGTATAATGAATTTATTTTTTATGTTTTTTTGGAGCAAAGGTAGACAGTTTTGCCGTTCGTTTATTAGGGTGTAACGATTTGCAGATGCATTCCGGTGCATACTAATAGACATAGACCGTTTTGCAGTATTACCGACGATATACAGTCTCGCCTTGCTCAACGTCTCTACTGAGCCCCAGGACACAATAGCGTAGAAGATATTCAAGAAGTAGATAGGCCTGGCAAAGGAAGAATGTCCATCGTCTTGCCAATGCGCGCTTGAAAGAAGTTCCAATGCCTCTACTGCAGATGAATTAGTGATAGACGTAGCAGCAAGCCGATGCTTTATTTTTTAGCACTTAAACTGGAGTATTCTAGCCTTCTATTGTGGGTAATAACGAGGTATTGTTCGCTGGTGGCTAATGCTCTGAAGTGAAGACGAAAATTTAGAGCCTGTAATTTAGCGAACCTAGGAATGCCTCGTCGCAAGTAAGACAAAGCCGGCGATTGTGACTTGTTGAATATCCAGTAAGGAACTTGATGTCAGCTCTATTTAAAAAAATTAGGTCCTTTAGAATGGCAGGATAACAAAAGATCTGTCTAAGATTCCTTACCATTCCTCAGTTTTTGTTGCATTCTAAGATTCCCCCTCTAGAGTCCGTCCAGCACTTCCTTTGTGCGTGTACAGCACTCCGAAGAAAACGCCTCAAGTTTCTTGGGAACCATTTTTTCGAGAGCCTGGATACCTTTGGGATAGCTCCACTGGAAAAACTGTTGAGATTCGCCAGAGAATCGAAATGGTTCCAAGACATGCCTCCAGAGCCTGTGGGCCTTTGTGGCCTCCGAGTGAATTCTATTTCTGTGGTCAGAGCCGCCCGCATAACCTAACCTAACCTAGTGGCGTTTTCGTTTATACCGAAAAATTTACCTTCTCTTTGCCCTCTAAGCACAACTACCAGGAAGAGGATAATGAGAAGGCAACATTTTTTGTGGGACCGAAAACGCCATAAGTTTCTTTGCTCTTTTGTAATATTTTTGGACTATCTTAGACATGGTATCGCATTTGGCGTATGCGCGGTATTGCGCGCCAAGCGACGATATGATTTCAAAATATTTAGTTTCGTACCATTTTACCCAAATTGGGAAGTTAACATCCAAATATATCAAAGTCTATTAACAAATGACCATTCATGATTACTTTTTAAGACTTTTTAAGAAAAATACTACACAGTATGCAAAATATTAATATCAACGAAGTTTTCCGATGCGAAATACTTTAGTCTTTCCAGCATCTATGGCAGAAATGTACTTAATAGTCGCATAGTCAAAATTTGAATTCAATTTAGTTCATATTACACCACAAACCTACAATATTTTATTTTATTAAATTGCTTCAATTCAAATATTTTTTTTCATCATTTCAGCCCAACAACCATTGTGAATCGCATTTGATTGCGGCCACCACCGAAATTGAGGCGCTAAAGCAGGCTTTACTTGAAAAACACAATCAAATAGTAGCCATGGAAACGGCATGTATACAGGATACGGAACGTCAACTTGAATTGGAGGATAGTGTAATTGCGTGGCAAGATAAATATGATCGTTTGTATGAGTCGCATAAGCGAGTGCAAAAGGTAAACCAAAGCTTGGAGGATAAGCTATTAAAATTGGTGGATCGAAATACTGGCGAGCGAGCGCAATTGACCAGCGATGTGGCAACGTTGAGTGTACGTTTGGCACAGGCGAATTTCAATATAGCCAAGTTGCAGCGAGAAATTGTAAGTTAAACCAAACATATTTCTATTTTAACTACATATTTGCTTTTATTAGTAAGGTTTAGAAAAAACGTCTCTGTTCCAATTTTTAATTAAACAAGTAAGAAAGTCTAAGTTCGGGCGGAGTCGAACCAATATTAAATAAATGTTTTTTCACCTTTCCGAAACCTACCGCTAGATGATTAGCCGGGGTGTATCAATTTTGAGTAAATTAGCGTCCTTAAATTTCGAAATATTGCAGTTTCAAGTATTTCNATAAGACTAGTTGCGACTAATTAATGCCCAATTGTACCCGATTGAGAGAGATGTGTATAAGAGACAGGATCATAAGTGGGCGGTGCCACGCCCATTTTCCAAAATTTTATCATAAGCGTATTTCTTGGTAAAGAATTGTTGCAAGCATCAATTTTGAATAAATTAGCTTTAATATTTACCGATTTATCGAAGATTTCATATTTCTTCAAATTACCGTTATATGGGATGTGGCCGTGGTTATTGTCCGATTTTAAAA
>NW_016189068.1:0-3798 GCF_001687245.7 Rhagoletis zephyria
ACATCGATTTATATGTAATATGAGTGTGTAAGCGAATACTTGTTTGACTCTCTATCAGTTGGTCTCGGCGCGAATGAGTTGTGAAAGAACTCTCAGAGGCAGTTGTGGTCAAGCGAGGTTTTAGGCACAGAGTGGTTTATTTTAGTGCCACTCCCTTTTCTCGGCAAAAAAAAAAAGCTAAAGCATTCTTCTTGCATTTATTTCAACAGAAACAAGTAAAATAACAAACATATCATGTACTTGAACAATTTTACCCTTAAAACATTTATTTAGGCGAGAAAGCACTGAAATTACTAATTTTTTAATTGTCACTCGAAAAAAATCATAATTTTGGTAAGTTTTTAAATAGAATATGCATGTTCGACGCAATGGACGATGGCATCAAATACAACATATTTGTATAGTTTCAAGATTGCACCACGAAATTAAAAAAAAAATGGCAGCATGCAAAATATCTTTCGCAGCTAATTTGTAATTTTTGATTGATTTTGACTTTTACGATCTTTTTAATTTTAACAATTTAAGTCACTTCAAAACATTGAAATTAAACGATGAAAATGTTCTTTCTTCCAAAACGATAGAATCTAGTGCAATAAGACTAGTGTCTCACTAAACGAAAAAAATTACATTGAGTAAAAGATGATCATGATTTGAAAAGCTAAAATTCTATTTTTTATTAGTGCATTGGAAATTCAATCTAAAATTTTTTTATACTTGTAGAAAGGAGTAGTGGGAGTGGGAGTAGTGCATAAGGAGTAGTGGGTAAAAATCTTAAACGCCAATATTTTATCACTTTTAAATAATATGGCATTTAATTTAAGGTGTAAATTTGTTAGATGACTTCGTATGGTGCTACGGGGCGTATACGTTACATACGCAACTACGTGTATATGTACGTGCACGAGTGGTTATTTTTACGTTTTGACTGACTTCAATAAAAGGACAATTTTTTTATAGTAACACGATTGGTACAATACAGTGAGCTTCATTGAAAAATTTGAACAAATTTATTTTTCGTGATTGGGATAAAGAAAAATATTTGTGCATTCACACGCTTGGGATATGATTTGCACCAAATTTTGGGCAAATTCTCAATCGTCTGACACTGCCTTAAGAATCTACTATATATACTTAGGCTGTGTATAATTAAATGGCTGCTTGCTTTTCTCAAAAAAAAAAAAAAAAAACACATTTTATATTTGATTTGTCAAATCTTTCTTTTCAACAATACGCACGCCTAAAGCACTGGAAGCATGCCTGCCGTCTATCACAGTCGATTTGGTTGTCGATCTTGAGACAGCCAAGTAACTTGATCGTTCTTATTATGCTTCTTATGCCAAATGCTGCAGACTAAATAGAATGTTTCGGGCCCCTTCGAATTCCGTTGGGGAACGTCTCGTCTTGGGGGCGGAGTTTTTCGATAGTGGGAGATAATGTCCTTACACAATAAAACAGTATTAACAGTAAAGGTAGCTTTTAGTTAGAAAAGAGCAAAGCAAAATAAGTTCAAGGTATTTTTAGATCAAAAGTAAAACCAAAAAAAAATATCATAGCTACATGAGGAAAAAGCCTTGAATACTTCGAAAAACTCAAAACTTTTATTGCCAGGTCAAGGTTTGTATGAAATGATAAAAACGGCTTGTTGGATAAAAAAAAGTCGGTTCACTCGATATTCGAAAAGTTAAGATTTCAAAACACAGCCTCCTGATAGCCATAAAAACTGGTGCAAACCGAGTCAATTACCCTAATATTTACATACATATATGCATGGCAGATGAACTGGCCTTTGTCCGCGATCCGTGCTGAACGCAACGCGGATAATCCGGATATTACCTGGTAAACTCTGGCTGGAGAAAATGCTAATAGAAGATGCTATGCAGAGCCCACTTCTGGAATGCCTAAATTGGATAACAAAAGATCTAGCTTACTCTTTTGACTGGTGTGATCGCTGCTCCAAAATATAATTGGCAGTCCAGATACGTTTGTCGTATTTGCGGCGATATAGAGGAAATCCAAAGAGTAAAGCATTATACATATGTACATATGTATAGGCACATATGTCACTCCCGCATTGGCGATTCTTAAATTTCTAAATTTGCACTTTATTGCCATCAACGCGCCTACAATCTGCTGCGACACCCATCATGCTAAGGAGCTCCATAAATTTATGACAAATAAATCTCCAAAAAATTATTAATATGAAAAAATATCATATTACACTTAAAATGAAGCGATAACTCTTCATAAACTAGAAGATCAATAAATTGAAACAAATTACAAATTCATTCTCACTAAAGAGTTTATTTTTTTATAGGTACCCATCATTGCTAATAATAAATGAGCTGCCAAAGGCCATTAATATTTTTTTTGATTTTCATTAATTTATTGCACCGCCTGGGCAGTATGGAGCACAAAAAGAAAGCCATCTTGCACTATGTCTGCAGTTTAGAGATTTTAGCATTTACTATGTAGTGTTTGTATGTGTATTTTTAGTTTGTTTGTAAGTTTGCATGTAAGTGCATTACTTTGTTGTCAGCTCAAATTTCATGCTCGCGTGTTTTTCATTAGATTTTCGACTGCTTATTTTGTCAGATTTGTTGCATGTTGTCTGTATTGTTGTTGCTTTACTTTCGGTTTAAGAAGTGTGTAAGCTTTTTTATTTGTTGTTTTTGTTGTTGCTTTAGCTGTCAGTTGTCATTTGTATACGTTTTGATTAGTTGCAGTTGTGCCGCCGTGCAGACAGCATCAATTTCCCATCCCCCACGCACTTGAAGCGAAACGAACGTTGTTACTCTATGCTGCGCTTGCATCCCGCTATGCGGCATTCAATATTGAGCATGCAACATGCGTCTGCAATTTGTTAAATAATTTCTCAAAACATAGTAGTGGGCACACATTGAACAAAAAAAACAAAAAAACAAAGCGGACCATTTTTAAAAATGAATCGAAAAGAGTGTCAATGAATTTTCACTCACTACGTCCAAATACTGGTTTGTTAGTAAAAAATAAAATATTGTCAGCAGCATTTTTGTTGCATTGTTCTATTCCACTCGTTTTTTTTTTTTGTTTCCACTTGAATACATTGCATACTGATCCGCGTCGCTACGCAGATTAATGAGCTCTAATTTCATTACCCACAAACATCCGGCGGGAATTGAAATACCATTTTTTATACCCTTCATTAAAAAGCAGCTGCAGGTTCATAGATATCATCAAAATGCTAAATTTAACAATTTTAATACTATTGTGAAAGAGCCAAAAACTTGTCTAATTAACTTAGGATATGCCTGGAAGATGGATTCAAAATTCTTTTTCTTAACCCTAAAGGCTACTTATTATTTAAGCTTTTTATATATTTTAGAGCAATTTGATCTTCAGTCCAATGGAAAACGAGCAACAGTGTTCGTCAAATTGACGAAGATTACCCGTTTAGGATTGAGATAGCCCTTTAGTAGTTGCGAAGGAGGACCTAATAGCAAAAAAAGGCTATTAAAAACAAGTAAGAAAGTCTAAGTTCGGGCGGAGCCGAACATTAAATACCCGGCGCAAGTATTAAATACATATATGTTTTTCACCTTTCCGCAAGCTACCGCCACATGGTAAGCCGGGGTATATCAATTTTGAGTTAGCGTCCTTAAATTTCGAAATATTGAAGTTTAAAGCAATTCTGAAATATACCGTTATATGAAAAGCGGCCGTAATTTTAGGCCGATTTCAATAATTTTCAACGCTTTGCGTTTAGAACGGTTACCGAGATACATATATGTGATCATAAGTGGGCGGTGCCACGCCCATTTT
>NW_016189068.1:3863-4005 GCF_001687245.7 Rhagoletis zephyria
GGTTTATCGAAGATTTCGTATTTCTCTAAATTACCCTTATATGGAATGTGGGCGTGGTTATTGCCCGATTTTAAAAATTTTCGGCCATTTGGTAAGCCAATAACTGTGCCAAGTTTGGAAGAAATCGGTGCAGCGGTTGCCA
>NW_016189069.1:0-4004 GCF_001687245.7 Rhagoletis zephyria
TACATATGTACATATGTATTTCCGGATCTAATTTTTTAGTCTACGATATGTAAATATTATTCGATCTAAGCATATTTTAAATTATGATTTTTTTCCCATATTTTGCAGGTTGAAAATGTACGCATGATTGATCGATACAATGCTAAGAATCCCACCGTCGGTACGCTATATCTAACCGCAACACATTTGATTTTTGTGGAACCGGATAGCAACAAAGAGACATGGGTATGTACATACATATGCATCTAATGATGTGATGTGTAATGATGATTCGCTCGAACACCCATCGAATAACGAAGAACGGGATTTGACCCCACCCTTACTGTGAAGTTAATACATGTTGTAATGGATTTTATGTAAGAAAACCCTGGGCTATAATTTTTCGGCCCTTAGCCACATAGTAAATGTAGCATTAGCAGTAGCAGCGAACAGCCCACGTTCACAGAGCGAAAACAACCTAATAAAATAGAACAAAAGTTGACAAGATATAATAAGATTTTTTCAAT
This sequence comes from Rhagoletis zephyria, assembly GCF_001687245.7. Taxonomy (NCBI): domain Eukaryota; kingdom Metazoa; phylum Arthropoda; class Insecta; order Diptera; family Tephritidae; genus Rhagoletis; species Rhagoletis zephyria. The sequence goes on from NW_016189069.1 coordinate 507, forward strand.
GGTTTTTAAAAGATTTTCTTATAAATAAAAACAACAAGAATTTTGACATAAAATCAATAAGGAATCTCTATGGAATTTTCTTCGTGTTAACGTTCGTTTTACCCTTTAACCTATAAATTTTTGATTACCAAATGTACAGTAAAGAAACATGTCTCCTTCGAATTGCTGCTTTGGTGATTTCATTGCACTTTTTACGAATAAAAACATTAAAGATTACAAGTTTAAAACTATAGAAAAATTTTAAATCGATCCAAGCGTGTATACATATGTATGTACAAATAGCTACTGAGTGTGTACAAAAGCTCTGTGACTGCTGTACAGTTCATACTGCCCTTGACGCCACAAAACTCAAGTGTACTTCAAACCGCACAAGAATACTAAAAGAATCAAATTGTGGTCACGAAAAGACGAAAAATCTACGTTCATAAACATTTGGAAAAGTAAAGTGGGAATATTTTATGCTCTCACCCACTAGGATAGGTCGCTCAAAGCGCTCAAAGTTTTCCATGTATTTTATATGGGAAAAAACACTTTTCGTAATGGTATAGAATTCTTGAAAGTCAATATTTTTCGATCGGAAAACTCTGTTTCTCTTCAGGAGATTCCCAATAATAATACCCAATTATTTATTTAAACATTTTTTCATTGTAACTATATTCGATAGGTCCCCCAAAACCCCTCAGAAAATGCAATGGGGTATAAATAAAAAATCTTTAGTGTTAAAAAATGGTTAAATAAAAACTGAGGTATTGTTACTTGAAGTCTCATGAAGAGAACCACAGTTTTGCGATCGAAAAATATTGATTTTCAAGTATTCCATACCATCTCTACAAAATTTTAGCACTTTGAGCGACCTCTAAATATTATTTAATTTAAAAATAAACAAATAGGGGTTTATTTTTCCAATGTAGAACTATCCTGAGAGGATTAAAATTCCGACTTTACTTATTTTGGACCACCCTAATAGACATATACATACATACATACATTTTCGTACATACATATAAAATGTTGTATGACGCGTCGGCGTCTGTCAGCTGCATCATAGCCATTTCTATTGAGTTCACATGCGAGCACAACAAGTTCAGTCAACAATTCGTTTTTCCGCTTAATGTTTTTTTTTTGTTTTCTCTTTCGTTGAAACTATGCATTTCGAAACTGGGCTTTCTTATTACAACTTTGGTGCAGCAGCAATTTCATCAATGTGTATGGGGAAGTGTTGCCAAGTAGGTCACTAGCAGCTGCATTGCAGGATCAAAGTGTTTTAAAGTGGCTATACAGGACGCTTAGGGAATCATTGCAAATGAGCACTGAGGGCGGAAGTGCTTTTTTACTTACTCGTACTTTTCTGTTAACAAAAAAAAAGAGATTTACAACTTTTGGCCACTTCACGGCACTTGTGACCTTAGATTTAGTTCGTGACATTGCGGCTTTGAAAGTGTTTTCAATTCTATTAGATCTTAATTTTAGCAAAGTGGTTGCGCAGGTTGCTTCAGTTGCTTGGAAAATTTAGTAGTTGCTCGAAATTAAGCACTCGTCGTTCTATTTACCGATTTCAGGAAGCTACCAAAGAACGTAGATAAATTCATTTTGTCATAAAAACGTGACCTGCGAAAAAATTTTAAAATCGGATAACAGAAAGACGTGCCTCAAAGGCCCTAAAATTTAACAAATTCATGGAACTTTTCACAAAGTGGTCAAAATTGCCTATAAAACAGTGGGAAATTTAATATATTTTAATGGCACCTGATGTAGTTTTGTCCCCCGATGGCTACAATATTTTTAAACCTCCCCAACTTTTAAACTTATTGGGGTTTCTCTCGCGTAAAATTAAATTTTTTTTTGGTTTTGGGAAGTTAATTTTTAGCCCAGCAAACTTAGATCAAATTGGCACGAAGAAAAAAAATTGTAGTAGTGAAATTTTATGCAGTTTACTTTGTTTATTTGACACGTAGACCATAGAACTACAGTCTTGCTCCTAAATTTCATACTTATGGAAACATTCCGCCATCTTGCATTTTAGGCTTTTTTTAGTTTTTTGCGACTTGCAAGCTTATTTTGCATTTTTCCTAAAAAAAACGTTTACGTACAAATTTGTAGAGAATTTAATTTTCCGCATTTTCTGTATATAAACTTAAAAAAAAAAAATAATAATTTTTTATTGTAAATAATTAGCAAAAAGTGCGAAAAATTTTAATATTTGGCTTTACGTGCAAATTGATAACAATGCTAAAATGTATGTACATGTCGTCAATAAAAAAAAATCGCTCTAATAAGTAGTAGATATTGCCTAACGATGATCATTATCGTTGATAAGCAAATTATAATTTTAAAACACAAATTTAATTTTTTCTTGATTTTAACAGGTATATTCTGCGCTGGTCACAAAAATTTGTCATTCACAAAATATTGGGTAACGTTCAGAATAGCGCTTTAAGCAAGGAACTGGCATGAATAGATTTTTACTTGCAAGTGGAATAGCACAATACATCTAGAACGCTTGAGTAGCTTGTAATTATTGCGCTAAGTTCAAAGCAATTCGCAGCGCAAAACAAACTTGCTCGTTCAAAGATTCAACATATTTGTGGACGTCATTAAATTCTGCTGCCCTGCTGCCGCAAGCAGTGCGGCGGATACGCGTATGGCAAGTTGTGAGATGTACAGTGACGAGCAAAACTGTAACATGGTTTAACACTTTTTGTTTCAGCCACCGCTATATTTCCAAGTTCTAACGACTTTCATACTTTTGTTGTAGTTATATTCTTATTGGTACACCCCTACTCCCGCTCTCATAACGATTTGAGGTCAATCCAACAACAATAAAAAAACCTGGAGACAAAAATGTAAATTAAGGCAGATGTTACAGTTTTGCACACACTCTCAGTTTTGCATTTTACAGTTATCTTTTGCTTAGTTGGAAGTCAGATGACTTTTTTCTGTATTGTAATTTATTCAAGAAGTGATCACCAATAAATAATATGGTTAATCAGGAAACATAAATGTAAATAATAGATTTACTGCGGAAAGGCGGGACCGCAGGGAAAGTGGCAAAAAATGTTGGAATTTGCTACTTAAAAATGTTAAGACTTAAAAAAAATATCGCATCCCAGCAAACATTTGGAGTCATAAATGAGTCTTTAAGGAGTCCTATTTCGGAGCTATTACGCTCATAATGAGCTCATTTAAGAGTCCGATATGAGTGTGTTTCCCTTCCTACGAATGTCGACTTATATGAGCTTAAATTCATACATCAAATGAGCCTCAATATGAGTCATATTGGACTCTTATTGGCCTCATATACGGCTTATTTTGGACTCTTTTAAAACAAGTTTTGGCCTCATATATGACTCTTTTTGAGACCCTTATCGGCTTCATAAATTGCTACATTCGGACTCTTATTTTAGATTGCTCTTTGAGTCTTATTCAACTCACTATATTTGCAAAGACACTCCGCAAAAAGTCCTTGCAAATAACATACATACATACTTACATGGATAT
>NW_016189070.1:0-4004 GCF_001687245.7 Rhagoletis zephyria
TTTTTTTATTAATCGTTACTTTCAAAAGTACCTGGTATTTAAATTGTGTTATTATTTGTGATGTATACGCTCCTCAATCACATGGTTTTTTAAATACAATTAAAAAAATGTTTTACTTTAAAATTTGTCTGATTGAATAAATAAATATCGCTAGCGTAGAGTGCAAAGTTGCTAAGNAGTTAGCAACTTTTCACTCTAAGCTAGCGATATATGAGTTTCACAATCAGTTTATCGTAAATTTTAAATAGTTTTATTTCATGGTATGTTTAAATGCTTTCAGATATTGAATTTTTACTCATATTCATAAAATTTATGACTCGATTATCTAAAAAATATCCCGAAATCCCGGGATCCCAATTTTGCTGGTATTTTGGCATCCCTAGTACATACATGTAGCCCAAATTCATATCAACGTATCCACTGACAATTGTACTTCATACATCCATAAGTACCGTCAATATTTTCCTCATACAATATTTTGAATGGCACAGATATTGCAAAAATCTGATATCCGGTTACAGCGGAAAATCCCGCTTATACTGTTTGTCTGTTGGCGTGACATATGCCTGCCCATGGCGATTGAATGGCGGAGCTAAGCTCAGACTGTTGTAAATGAATTGTCGAAAATCAACTTAGAGTACTTGAAATGTTTGATTTTGATTGAATTTAATAATATATAAGGTAAATATAAATATGTAGGCACGAGTAAAATAAATTTGTTAGGTAAACAATTTTGTACATAGTTTGGAGAGACTGCAGAAGAGAAATAAGCGCGTGTGCGCAATATTTAAGTAATATTAGCGGAGGGAATGAATATATGCGAATATAAGATAAATTATGATTTCGGTTTACGCTTTGAGCAAAAAAAAATTGAATGGCTACAATAGAAAGATTTTATATTCAGTAGCATATAAATTATACAATTAACATGTATCGACCTTGCCACGTTTTTCTATCGGATTTTTGTCTGCAAATGCAAAGAAAAGTGCACTGAGAGAGGAGTTTAGTTACCTCAGCTAAATATGTTTCGCTCAACACATAATTTCGTTATAGTTACAATATTCGGTTATATTGAGTTATCAAATCATCTAGCTTTCTTATGAATGTGATGAAATTACTTTTTTATAAACTGCTCGAAAAATCTAAAAATTTGTTGATGTGCGATATTGTTTCGTTTTCCTAAAAGGAAATGTACGACGCGAAATTTCTTTTCGTATGGGACCCAAAGCGAAAAATAATTTACGAGTTCCTGCCCTGGCTAGAATATGGCCTGTTGTCTTACATACATTTGCTGACGCATTGCTTACGACAGCTGAGGCATTTTGAGGTCGAACTCCACTTCTAATGTACAGAATGTGCTAAGCAGTAGTTTAGGAATAAGATGTATGTATTTATGTACATGAATAAATTAAGACTCAAACAAAGAAGAAGATAAAGTTGGGTATGTAGAAGAAGGGATAAAGGCAGAGATAAAAATAAAAGTAAAGAAAGCTAAACATAAACACAAAGAGGAAGGTAAATTTAAATACTTAATATATTAGCAAAGGTGTGGGTGAATATGTAGCTAAAGTTGTGTAGTAGTGTGTTATGTTATGTTATGTTCTGATATGTTATGTGATGCTATGTTATGTTATGTTATGCTGTTATGTTATGTTTTGTTAGTGCCATACCTAAACAAAAGGATTAGGCGGAGCAATTTCTGATGCCTAGCGTCATCGCCGAAGTGCTATACCTAAACAAAAGCGCCAACGCTACGTCAAATGCAAAATTAACATCAACAAAAAAACATGGGTTTATGTGTGTGTGATACGAAAATGACACTTTCGCAGTTTTCTGCAACCAACTTCACTTACTAACGCCCTGTCAAAATCGGATCTTCCAACCGCTCAGTGTTGACGCCACGTTATTTCTATATGCTTCATACAAATTGTGTGGGGATGAGACATTTTGGACTGCCGGACAACGCTGGCGCTTTTATTTATGTATGACAGTAATGTTTTGTTATGTTATGTTATGTTATGTTATGTTATGTTGTGTTGAGTTGTGTTGAATTGTATCGTTTTGTACTGTACTGTGATGTGTGGTATTATGTTGTGTTGTCTTGTGTTATGTTATGTTATATTATGTTAAGGTTATCAACGAATTTCCCCTCAATTCACTTCAATCAACTCAATTAATTTAAAAGGTTTAATTTAAAACACTGGAGGAACACTAGTAGGTATAAATCATCCTTATGTCACTACATCAAAATACTCATGTACAAAGTCCCAGCATTGTCCCGAGAATCATATTACTTAACCAGTTGTCAATTAGATCCAAAAGACCTCGAAAATCTATTAGTTAAGTATCATATAAGAAAATGAAATTCGTTCCGAGTACCGTATTTGTTGAGGTTTAACATTCGAAACAAACTTAAAAAAATCAAAAAGGAAATACAAATCCAAAAAACAATGCAATTAAACTATAAGTAAGCAAAAGTGTCGTCAAAGGCGAAAAAACTTGGACGGCAGCACATTAGTAAACGAGTTAACACCGGCTGCTATGGCATTGGAAACATCAGCCAACCACAATTATTCATCCGCAAAATGGCACCGAAATGGTTGTGGTCGTAACGCTCTAATGGGCCGGAACGAGTGTGCGTTCCTCATGAATGCAAACGAAACGAGCTGCATGTGAGACTTTGGCGAATGCCACTTCCAATGTCGAAGCTGATGCGTTTACGGTAAACTTAAGCTGCCAAAGCTGGCACTGCCTGCAGATGCGAGAAAATGTAGCAAATGCTATAATACGATAAAAAAAAAAAATTCTGTGAAACGTATTGTAGGTAAGGAGGGGAAAAAAAAAAATAAAGTTAAAATTATATTGGAAAATAGCAAATGCCAAGAAGAAAACGTAAAAGCAAAGTAAACTATGTGTGAAATAAAATAGCTGAATAGCCTGTGAAAAAGCACAGTGACACTTGTGTAAAAAAAAAGTTGATTAACTACCAGAGACAAGTCAGTAAATCACACATTGAGTTGCAGTAATATCCTGCAGCGTTTAGAAATCGATGTCGTCGCTGCAATCGGGACGCTATTTAAATGGCAAATGAAGCAATCGATGTCTGGATAATGTTCTTCAAGGCAGCCGATGCTGTTTAACTACACTTCTTATCATGCGAATAACGTTTTTATGTATAGTTGATACATATATAATTATCAGAGTTGGTACTGCACTAGGTGTTGAGTGTATTGGGAATTTCGCTAGCACTAAACGTTTTGTAAGAAGTCAGATTGTTCACTACTTATCAGCAGCTTTTATTGATAGTGGTCACTATAACTAAAAACCTTAGTAGTCTTTCGTTTGACTAGAACTTAAATAAATGGTAGCGAATAATAAAATAATGCAATATTTAAAAGAAAATTTTTTAAGAACGCCTTAGGTTAGAATTTTATTGAAGAATGTCCCATCTCGGAATTCGGTTCAAGCCCTACCTCAGCTGCCGATTCAAAAACGCAGTATATGAACATATTTTAATTGTACCGAATCCTGAAATAGGACATTTTCGAAACGGCTGCCGAGATATGCCCATCTTCCACTGTGCCGTCGATATAAGCTATGTACATGAAAAAATATTTTTTCTAAACTTTCAAAAATAAAAGCTGAAACAATTTTTCGAGCCAAAAAATCATATGCCGTATGTACGTAGTGACTCATACAAGTGTTCACCTGTTCATTTATTTTTTAAGTTTTTCGAGTGAATTTTTGTTTGTTTGTTATTTTTCTATAAAAAATATTGTCCAAACTTTGGCTAAAACCATATAAATCAGAAACCATTATCAAAATTTAAGCTTTCTGAGTCATGCGAACATTTATGGGTATGCAGTTATAGAGCCTACACAATTCAATCAAAGGGACCGGAGCCCGACTCAAATTTTAATATTTGGTGTAGTAATGATCCTCCCCGAATCCTCCACTCAAGTTGTGAATGAGAGAGCCTTTTTTATTTTGTGCTTGAATACCAA
>NW_016189071.1:0-4004 GCF_001687245.7 Rhagoletis zephyria
CTTCTGCGCACGGAACCATCCTCCCATCAAGCTACGCTATCCACATTATTTTTGGCGTAGAATCCTTTCTGCGTAGGCGGCCTACGGCCGCGCTTAGGGATTATAACCCTCGACTACGTAGAATTCTTCTTTCTGTGTTGCCAAAGAAAAGGGGCAGAACACCTTTTGCAGAGAACACCTTTTTGAGTAGGCCGCCTTCGGCCGCGCTTAGCGATTATAACCCTCGAATACGTAGAATTCTTCTTTCTGTGTTGCCAAAGAAAAGGGGCAGAACACCTTTTGCAGAGAACACCTTTTTGAGTAGGCCGCCTTCGGCCGCGCTTAGCGATTATAACCCTCGAATACGTAGAATTCTTCTTTCTGTGTTGCCAAAGAAAAGGGGCAGAACACCTTTTGCAGAGAACACCTTTTTGAGTAGGCCGCCTTCGGCCGCGCTTAGCGATTATAACCCTCGAATACGTAGAATTCTTCTTTCTGTGTTGCCAAAGAAAAGGGGCAGAACACCTTTTGCAGAGAACACCTTTTTGAGTAGGCCGCCTTCGGCCGCGCTTAGCGATTATAACCCTCGAATACGTAGAATTCTTCTTTCTGTGTTGCCAAAGAAAAGGGGCAGAACACCTTTTGCAGAGAACACCTTTTTGAGTAGGCCGCCTTCGGCCGCGCTTAGCGATTATAACCCTCGAATACGTAGAATTCTTCTTTCTGTGTTGCCAAAGAAAAGGGGTAGAACACCTTTTGCAGAGAACACCTTTTTGCGTAGGCGGCCTTCGGCCGCGCTTAGGGATTATAACCCTCACAACGAAGAATTCTTCTTTCTGTGTTGCCAAATAAAAGGGGCTGAACACCTTTTGCAGAGAACACCTTTCTGCGTAGGCGGACTTCGGCCGCGCTTAGAGATTATAACCCTCACTACGTAGAATTCTCCTTTCTGCGTGCGAAGAAAAGGAACAAAATATGTTTGCATTATGGTTGCCGAGTAGCCGAAGTGTAAAGACGTGTTTTTAGTTCGCTCTTGCTTTTTCTTTGCGAATTTCCTTTGTTTTTTCGATTTATATCACAAATGGAAGACTCTTGTGGAAAGTGTGATAAATCATTTGCTAGAAATGACTCCTCAATAGTGGCGTGTAGGGGTTTTGCAGAAAACGATTCCACCGCGCTTGTTGCCAAGGCCCTGTTTCTGAATATGATGTTAATCTTTTTAAGAAGAATCGGCATGTTAGTTACAGGTGTTCGGATTCTGTTAATGTGCAGTGATCGGACTTCTACCACATTGTGGTAGATCTGCCACTTTTTTGGGCATCTACCACATCTACCACACAAGGTCTGGAATCTACCACATTTTCGCGTTTTTGAGTACCTAGTTTTATTTTTGCTTTATGGTAATAAGAACGATATAATAGTACAAGATTCCGCATTCCCGGCGGCGATGAAATTTCTCAATTAAAAGTAAACAAAGCCGAATGGGAGGATAAAATAAAGTATAAAATAGTAAATTTTCTCAATAATACATTTTTCGACAGGAAAAGTGGTTTCATTACGTTAAATTTTAAAATATATGATTTATAAAAAAAAAATTAATAGCGAAAACTAACAAAACGGCGATTTTTGTGAAAGTATTAGCAAATTTCAGTGCATCAAAAGTTTCTGAGGCGTTGTTTACATTTACTTGAGAATTGTCAAAATCGGCAAATCACAAGTAGCGGTTTCTGTAACGTGCCACATTTGTTCGCTACATCGTGATGTGATAGAATGAAACGCTGACAGCACTCCGCAAGGTTGCAAAAAAATTTATGTTCGAAAAATATTTTTATATGGAAAAAATTGCCAAAAATTTTGTCAAGGAAAAAATTGCCAAAACTCAATGCAATTTTTAGCAACTTCAATCTTGCACTTTATTATATTAAAATAAAATTTTTTTAGAGTCTAATTAAAAAGTTTGCAATTTAGGTGAAACCTTACAGAATTTGTTTAATTTTTGTAAAAAGTTTGATCCAAAACCTGAGATCTACCACATTTTTTTTTAAATCCACCACATTTATTTCCAGATTCTACCACACAAAATTTTTTTTAAGTCCGATCACTGTTAATGTGCCGGAAAAAATTATAAAAGCATATGACTCTGTTCTGGCTACACAGAAGCTTGGTTTTGAGTCGGTCATTTGTGCTCTAGACAACAAACACAAAGACTTATCGGCGAAATTTGATGATTATAAGAATCTAATTAATTCTATTTGCCTGTCTATTAATGCTGCCAACAACAAAAAGGCAAAGTGTTTGGCGATGCTAGCTGCTGATGTTAGTGCTCTGAAAAGTGCAGCTGTTCCGACCAATGCTACTGTTGCTAACAGCAACTGTAATCGCTATTTCTCTGTTCCGAACATTTCTACTGAAGCTGATGCTGCTGCTGTCTCGCCCTCGCCAATGCTGGCAAGTGCTGATTGGATATATAATTGGATTGGAATAATAACAGTTCAACTGCACCGAAGTCGATAAACAAAAAGCTACTCGCTAAAGTGAATTTAACATCATGTTCGGCGGGTGCCTCGCATTCTTCATTAGATAGCACTGCTGTTAATTCGTCTTCCCCTGGTTTGCCTATTTCCCCGTTGGCTGTTGAAACTGTTGCGTCTGTAACTAATGTTGGTCCGGCTGTTGATGCGCTTGTACCTGTGGATGCTGTAGATACTGCCGCTGCTGCCGATAAATCTGGCTGGAAATCAGTGCAGGGTAAACGTGATAGACAGCGTCGTAATCAGACTCGTGTTGATCAGACGCGTGTTGTTGGGACCAGTGATTGTGGTGACTTTACGTTGCTGATGTAGCACCTGTAAGACGCCGCCTTAAGTGGCTGCATGTGTCCTCCTTTCGGAATACAGTCTCTGCTGCTAACATTATTGATTATGTTGTGAAACACGCTAACATCGACGTGAAATTAGTAGCATGCTATAAATTGGTAAAGAAGGATGCCGATATGGATTCGTTGAATTATGTCAACTTCAAGCTTGGTGTTAGTGGTGATGACTACAAGAAAGTGCTGAAGCCTGAGTTATGGCCGGCTAAGGTGACTATCTGTCCGTTCCGTTTTTTTTCAAAAAGACGGGAAACAAACGCGGCAAGATTAGTTGGCTCATCGCCTATGCTTCCATCTAACAATATTAAGATTTATTATCATAACGCATCTGGGCTTAGAGACAAATCTGACGCTGTTCTAATGTTTAGTTCTCTTTTGGAATATGATGTTTTTGTCATTACTGAGTCCTGGCTTAACACAAATTTTTTCGACGCTGAATTTTTTGATATGAAGCTCTTCACCGTATTTCGCAAGGACAGGGACGTAAATAAAACTGGGCTTAGCAGAGGAGGAGGTGTGCTGATAGCCGTACGGAGTAACCTCCAAGCTACATCTATCCATCTGCTGAATGAAGATACGCTCCTCGACCAACTTTGCGTTCGTTTGCGCGGTACCCACGGCTTCCTCTATCTCTGCACCTCTTACATACCTCCAGCTAGTAATGATGCTTTATACCGAGCCCACGTCGAAAATGTGATTGCCATTCACCGTGTCGTTGGCAACGATCAACTGTGTGTTCTTGGTGACTTTAATTTAAGTAATCTTAATTGGCATTTTTTGAATAATGATGCATTTTTAACACCCTCAAATATTAATAGTTCTTATGAATCTTACTTTATTGATAATTTACTAGGGATTGGATTAGTTCAGGTCAATGGCTTGTATAATTGTTTGAATCGCTTTCTAGACTTGATATTTGTTAGTAATGGCTTACATTCTATTGTATCGCAACCTCCCTCTTCAATCTCGCCGCCTAACTTGCATCANATCCCTGTTGTTGTTATTGTTGTTGTTGTTGTAGCGGCTACAAAACCCCGCCCAGATCGGTTGACATCTCAGTCGTTGTCGTCAAGTTCCACCAACGGCAGCCCCAGGAAGCGTGCGGCCTCTATCGGGTCGGTCCACAAGGACAAAGCCGTTAGGGTTGTCGGGT
>NW_016189072.1:0-4004 GCF_001687245.7 Rhagoletis zephyria
AATAGACATTCTGTTAAAGAAACATTCCAATCTTTTCGAGCCTTTGAATGGGAACGAGCTTATAGACACAAGCGTTCGCGCCGATATAAAAACCTCCACCCCCGAGCCAATATACAGCAAAAGCTATCCATACCCNTGGGGGACTTGAGGACCACTGTCACGAATTTAACTGGGACTGTCAACGCCCTTCTGGAGAAGATTAACATTTTAGAAAGGCGCGTGGCGCGTATAGACGCTAGCTCCAGGGCTACCACACTAGGAACTAGTGGCCCAGTAGAACCACCAGAGGCGGTGGTAGTGGCTCAAGCCCCCACGACTGAAGCAGAAATACGTGATATTAGTAGGCTTCCTACCCAGAAATTTTGCGATACACTCTTCAAATAATTCTAATAATCACGTGGTAGTACCGGTAAATAATTTGCCGATTAGCTTTTATTCGCAGAGTAGGAAACCCCCACAATTACCGCCGAAACCTACATGGCGTTCACAAGAAAACCGTTCTCAGTACTTGAAGAACGAGCGTCCTTCCGGGAGAGAGGATAACCAAAATAACTCCTCGAGTTCTCGCGCGGAAAAGATGGAGGCAGATCCTTCGGTACAAACGCGTAACGTTAATTATACAAACAGGCCAAACGCCTTCAAACGCGGTGCCCGCTCTGACAATTTACCTCGGAAACAGCAAAAGGAAAAACTAAAAGTTAAGTTATTTGAAAATTTAGGCAACTCAAGTTAGTTCGAATTCTTTGTGTTACCAACTCTAAGTGGTTTCAGTGGCATCATCGGCGATGACACACTAAGAGAGTTGGGTGCTGTAATAGATAGGAAGGATAACTTACTAAAAGTAGGGAACTACAAAATCCCGCTTAAGGCGTGCACGTCCTGTAATGTTAATTTTACATTGGGAAAGGAAATGCCTCCTGAAGTTCACAAAAAAATAGACATTCTGTTAAAGAAACATTCCAATCTTTTCGAGCCTTTGAATGGGAACGAGCTTATAGACACAAGCGTTCGCGCCGATATAAAAACCTCCACCCCCGAGCCAATATACAGCAAAAGCTATCCATACCCAGCGTGTATGAGGGACGAAGTCAAGAGGCAGGTTAATGAGATGCTTCCCGAGGGTGTTATCCGACCATCAAAAAGTCCCTATAACTCACCAATTTGGGTAGTGCCAAAAAAACCAAAGGCAAATGGGGAAAAGCAACAAATTCGAACTTCTGAAAATCAACTTTCGGAAGTGCGGACAATCCATAACATAAACAAATCCAATGTGTGATGAAAATACAACTAAAGGTACTTTCAAACGCTATACACATACATACATATGTATATAACGGAAAAGTAGGGATTTATTCACAAGTTTCAGAGTCGGACTACAAAAAAATTCAAATGTTTTTAATGTCATTATTTAACTGCGATAACAGAAAAAAATATAAAATACACAAAAAGAGCATAAGAGAGGATTGCTGCTTCAGTTCACACTCCCTGGATAAGAACCCAACATCCACCCATAAAGAAGGGAAGCGCGCAGCACAAGGTGGCAAGCGAGGATCCTTAGTAAGACTTCAAAAGCGCCATGCGCCTCATCTATTGTTTGTAAGTGAAATAGTTAAGTGGATAATGTGAATGTTAAAAACAAATCCAAAGGGAAATTAAAAAAAGGAGCTGATTGAAAACAAATTAGAATTTGGAAATTTTTTTAACTCAAGATTAAGTAGTAATTCCTCTTATGACATTTATAATAGTAAGTTGGACTGAATAATAGTGTTAGACAACTATTAGTGAATTAAACTTTTGTTGGTAACTAGAATTGCACAGCATATAATTAAATAAAAAAATGACCGTGATTCACCACTTTCGGGGGTCCTCCAGAGATAGGTTAGTCAATTTAATCTATAATTAGAGGCTTGTACAGCCTATAATTTAATAAAATAAAAGGACCGATATTCATCATCACCTTTAGGGACTGTAAAAAAGTGATAAATATTGTTATTTAAACAAGTTAAGTTTCTCAGTCTAATAATTGCAATTATTATAATAGAATTACAAACAGGATACCAAATGGCCTGGGATTCAGCAACCTAATACGCCCATCAACTCTGAAAAACCCATCGGTACCCTACGCCGGTAACCCTTACCCCAACATTTCCACAAACTCATCAGTACCTTCTCCCGTTAATGCTAACGTACCAACACCCCCAAAAGTCAACGCGACACCAGAGCTAGAAGCTCTTATAACAAGGATAGTAGCCAGTGTGTGCCTTTCACAAGGCACAACATCTACAACACATACTCATCCTCTAATTTATACGTACGAAGTGATCAGTAGTGAATATAGGGGCAATATCAGCGAACTAGACAAGTACCTGACGTAGTTCACAGCCTCACGAGAATTAGAGGCACACGTAAATCTTTCGGCATAATTAATATTATCAGAAACAAAATAACTGGTATTGCCGACAGTGTTTAGCGAGTCCGACTCTGTATTATGCAGACAAGCGTGATCTTGGTACACTTGAGTATCAAATAACCATGCTCATTGAAGGCAACAAAACGGTAGAACAATTCTATCAAACAGTTTACAAAAATCTGTCCCTGAATAAAATCTCATGCATGCATGTCGGTGGAGAATCCATGAATGTCCTAACAATCACATATCGTGACAAGGCTCTGGATACCTTAGAGGACTTAAAGAAGACCTACCGCGATTACTAGGAATGAAAGAAAGAAAGCCAAACATACGAGTGGCATTGAGAAAAGTCTCGTAACCACTAATTTCTGGTGACATATACCCCAACATGCAAACTGCTTGCACCCATTAAAACCATCAATCTATACCAGCACCAAATCTTTTAAAAACTCAATGTATCAATTGAATTTGATAGATCCAAGCACTGACAATGATTTACTGTAGGCGCTTCATAGCTAACAATAAGCTGTACAATAGTTGCCTTCTCGTCTATGTAAATTTAAGATTGCAGCTGCACAAATTAAAAAAATTAACTCGATTATCGGAATTACCGAGCAATTCTACATAGAAATTGGATAGTGGCGTCTGGAGAGCAAAAACTAAACTAAAACTCTGCCCCTAGGTAGCGACGCGCATGGTGTTTTTGTTGCCTTCTCATTTGTTGCATTTTTCGGTAGAAACGAAATCGGCATAATGAAAAATTTACTGGGGGCCAGCATCACAATAATATGTCAGTCGACAGCAACCACAGCCAACATCAACCATTCGTTCATGACCTTTCTATAGCTTGTGTCTTCTAGCTCTAGTATTATTTGTCGTTGTTGTAAACTTTACATTTTGCATTTTACTGTTTGTACTCTCTATGTAACCAGCTCAGTGTTTTCGTGTAATTAAAACTTTAAACTAATGTCAAGTAAGTGTTTTAGTTGCAAGCCGGTACGCTGCAGTACAAACCGTCAAGAAACGTTGATGATCTACCAAAACGTGGAAAAAAGAGAGCGACCCTCAGCAAACAGGATAAAAGGAGCGTGCGCTTATTCAGCCGACATCAGATTCGGCGTCTCTGTGAATAGAATGCCAAACTTGCGGAAATAGGAATTCATATCAGGAATGTTTACACGAAATAAATGTATTATATCGTTCTACGAGCTTGAAACCCTTGCTAACGCAATCCACGTGCACTTCCTGGTGGAAGGAGATCTTCTTTGAAGAAGCGACTTTCTGGGCATGGGCTCCGGTTAGTGAACAGTATCGATTTCGTTCAGCGCACTGTCAAACACCCAGTAAAAAATCAATGTTCAGGGATGCTTCTCAGTGCGTGGGTTTGGGTGTTTGGAGCCACAATTGGATTCGGTTAAAATGCTTAAAGTTTATAAGAGTGGCATTTTGAAGTCGGCAAGGAATATGCAGCTTTCAAGAGGATTTCGGATATTAGGCGCGCTCTTCCCGAACGCTACGCTGAAAATCTCTATGAAATTATGCCATGGAGGTGCCAAACCATACTCAATGATTATGCAGTTTATTAATAGATTAC
>NW_016189073.1:0-4004 GCF_001687245.7 Rhagoletis zephyria
AAATATCCCTCAAATAGGGAAATTACCCACAATCTGGCATCACTGAATCTAAGGCGAATTTATACAAGGTGGTGTGATTCTTCGCTTTACTTTGGGCGAATAGAGATTTGACCTAACACCCGTAATACAAAATACATTGTTGTTTTTGTATTCTTGCTACCACCTTGTATAAATTCGCCTTTGAAAAATCAAAACGGAAATAACGCAAATTATTGTTATTTCCCAATTGTTATGTGAAATAACACAAATTTTCTTTATTTCATTTCTCGTTGAGCAATAAGACCAACTTTAAAACTTTACAATTGAGTAATAGAGCAAAAATGTGCACATACATAGGTAGTCACCCAGTTATGTACATTTGACAAAAATTAGTACATGAACAAGTTAATTATTACGCGTATGGTGTTATTGCATGCACCCCACCCATGGTGGAATTATACCATGTGAAATAAGAAGAAAGATTTTGACACTGCCTTATTTGAAAATATGACTATTACTGCCTAACCAGAATCGTGAGGCTGTGGTATGTAGCAAGAGCTGTCAAAAGTAAAAATATTCTAAATGCCCTAAACTGCCCACAATATGTAGCTGTGGTTATGGTGTATTATTTCTGATGTAGCTGAAGTAGCGAGCGAAATAGCTTAGTCAGTAAGGTAAAATAAAGCAAAACTCAGATCTTGGCGTTATTTCCCATTCAAAAGTGAAATTAAGAAGATTCTGCGTTATTTCCGTTTGTGTTATTGCACGCCACAAATCGGAGAAGAAACTCGGCCAAATATTAACATATGTGCAAGCGCCAGTCTGTTATCAGTGATTGGAATCATTAGTGAAGCAAGTGATGATAATGCAGAAATTTCAACTGAAGATAAAACTCAAA
Organism: Rhagoletis zephyria; assembly: GCF_001687245.7. Classification (NCBI taxonomy): domain Eukaryota; kingdom Metazoa; phylum Arthropoda; class Insecta; order Diptera; family Tephritidae; genus Rhagoletis; species Rhagoletis zephyria. The sequence goes on from NW_016189073.1 coordinate 878, forward strand.
AAAATATTCTCTGTGTGGTATGCTGCGAACAGGAACGGCAACTTTTGTTGGTTCCATGCCATGGTTTTCCAGCAATGTTTTCAACATATTAAAGAGAATGCAGATAAAATTCATACAAAAGCGCTATGTCCAATTTGCCGAGCAGTTATTAAAGACGATTTCCCTATATTTTGTTAGACTTTTCATAAGTAAACATATTTTGTTAATATTACTTCCCACCATGCAATTTTTGTTGCCGGCAATAAGAAAACTTGTCGCCCTCAGCAACAAATTTATTGCCGGCAATATCGCCTTCGTATCGATTTCTTAATACCAGTCGCTCTAAAACGTCCGCTGATGGCAACTCGCCTGGGCGACTCGTTTTCATATTACCTGAATGAGTCGTTTTATTATTGCTACAGGCGATATTTGAGTAACAGTTTCTAGAAACAATTTTACTCTTTTTTAATATTTCATTTGTTTTTGAACACAAACTTATAATTTGTAAACGAAATTAATCATTTTCGTCCTTATGGGGCTACCTATTTTTTCAACCCTATGTCGGGCATTAATAAGATATTTTTGAAGAATTCTGTTGACACGAATTTCATCAGTTTGGGGATAAGGCAAAACTCGAATTTTGGCATTATTTCCCATTAAAAGTGAAATAAAGCAAATTTTGCGTTATTGCGACCTCATTACATAGCTAATCTCTGGATCACAGGAACAATGTTGAAGAGAACTGCAATCCTCTTGACCAACTGGAACAAATACCTATACTTATACCTTACCTATGCTGAAGGCTGGATGCTCACAGAAGATGAACTCCAAAGTCTCTTTATTACTGATTTAAGAATCTTTCCGAATTTGCTATCTCAACTCTGTATGAAATCATAGACATCTTGCAACTAAGAGTTCGGGTATATACACATACAGGACAAAAATAGTTATTAAGTTAAAATTAAATATCGAACACCATCTTCAAAAGAGTCACAGATCAAAAAAATACGTTTGCCAGAACACTATATGCGAAAACTATTTCTTAGCACATGATAATGATATGGGCAAGGGCGACTTTACCTTTGGTTTTTTTAATCAAATTATAACAAAAATTTGCTGCAGCTTTTGCTTAAAGGTAATTAAAAGATCTCTGTATATTTTTCGCGCATAATCTCATAAATGCAAAATTTTGAGTTGTGACTCTTTTGAAGGCGGTGTGCGCTATGCGACAATAAATATAATCGAAAAACTTCAACCAGAGGATTCAAAGAGTGTCTATGTTTTGCTCAAACCTCGTTCGTAGGTATTGTTAAAAACAGGTATATTGGAAAAAAGATAATTTTCTATCCAAAGAAACACAATTGATGCATAGATATTGTCGTGAAATTTTTACGAAACATAAAAAAAGCTAGCAACATTTGCTTTGCACACTTGACTTAAAAATTTTTTCGTCGTTCTTCCAGCATATGAGCGTTATTTTTTCGAATAGTCAAATAGCCTACATGCCCACAAAAATATGGCTAATTTTCAAGTCTATTTGGTTGCTGTGAAAAGCAAGAAAATCGAATTTGCCTTAAACCACCCACCACCAGCTCCCTCCATCTCTTTCTCCTGTGCGTGCGTAACGCTCATTATATTTTAATTAATTTTCGTCCCACTTACCAACTGTAGGTCATTTATAATTTTTGGCCATTTTCTGGGCTGCATACACGAGATTCAATCTCACTCTTTGTGTTTTTATATGCAAACGTGCAGGGTTTTTTCAGCGTATGGTCAAATTACATGACATACATGGGGTTTTCAGCATAAGTAAATTTGACCCAGCGGGTGGTTAAATGCTGTTTTGCTTTCCTTGATAGCCGTTACTGCTGTATTTGTGTTTTACATATCAACCGCAATGCCATGCAAACATATATTTTTGAAGCACTCCTTATCTAAATGAGAAATTTATTTATTTGCTTGCATACAATTCAAATTTATTAGCTAAATGTAACTTGCGTAACTCAAACAGATATGTAAAAGCTATTTCATTACTACTGCATAAAAATTTATACGTCTTAGCCCTCAAAAGCGAGTAGTAGCATAGTGAAAATTTAATAAATTTAAAAATGTATTTTTTACGCGTTATTATTTACTATACTCATGCTATTGAAATTCTTTCAGATTCTTTGTTGCCCATTTAAAAAAGTTCACCTATGCGTATGTGGTTATTATGTATTCCTTTTAGGGCCAGTTGTTCAGTGCCAGTTTAAACTTAGATTAAGTAAACTGAGTTTAAATTGAACAGCTGGCTGACATTTGATTGGCTGATCTTAGTTTAAACCAGCCAGATCGGGCGTTTAAACTAAGTTTAAACCACGGCCGTGCACTGAAAAACAGGCTCTTAGGTATGTAAGTAGGGATTCGTTTTCTTTAACATTTCATATTGTTTTTCCTTTTTTCTGCAAATATGTAAAAAATGATTTTCTTCCTGCCACGTCCCCGTTATATTAGAACATTTTGGCTCTTATGTGTATGTATATACACATATGCAAATTAAGATCGTAATATTATCCGCAATTAGAGATTGAAAATTGGCTTTCTGACTTAACGCTTTCCGGCCAAATTCGTCCCTGATGAATATAAAAATTTTTCCTCTTAATTACAAGGTTCATAGGGCCTCATAATATCAGCAGTGAAAATCATTTAGATTAGTGCTATATGAGGTATATATTCCACACCTCTGATTGTTTAGATATGATTTTTTTATATATGTATGTAACTCTCCTATCTATGTATGTATGCTGTGAATATATAATTTTTTCAAATGCAGTATCTATTAATGTAAAATTGACAGATGTGCATGGATGGAATGAAGCTTTCGGCATAGCCGAAGACAGCGCTGCTCTTACTTGTTTTAGATGTTACTCAGTCTTGGTCCAAACGGGTGGAAGTTCGCTCCCTTGACGCCTCGGCTACACACACAACGGCGCACACCTGCTTTCTAAGAGCACTCCTCATCATACCAATATTCGCGAGCAGTGGAACCACATTTCCCGCTCATTAGGTACCGCCACCGAAGAAGTCAAGGGCGTAGCCAGGATCTGATGTAAAAGGGGTGTTCGCGGTTTTCGGTAAAGAGTTTTCATGAACGCTCATGAGGCATAGT
>NW_016189074.1:0-4004 GCF_001687245.7 Rhagoletis zephyria
GGCAATTTCCACGTGTCGCTTGGGGAACTTCGTTTAAACGCTTAACAAGTTCCATCTTCGTTCCGCTTGTCTTAAGACTCAAACGTTGCAGCCACTCTTTCAGTTGTGTTGTTGTGTATGTTTCTACCGCAATGGTGTCCTCCATCTTGCACGCTGACTTTAATTTTGTTACGCGTAAATAGTTAGTTATTTTTCTCTTTGTGTCCGTGAGCGCTATAAACTTTTTAATTTCGTCGCAACCTTAGCAGGTATTATGCACTCCAAATATTTGTACGAAGGCGCAAAACACTAAAAAAAAATTGGGATATCAATCCCACTTCTGGCGACTGTAGCAGGCAATAAGATAGAGGCCGATCACGAAAACGCACAAGTTCACTTGCTCGATGCTATTTTACGAATGTCTTTATTTCGTTTTTCTTGTCTCTACCCAGACGCTTTCCATATACAGAGTTGTATTTCTACAGCGTTATATTTCTTAAATCTGGGTCATTTGCATTTACATGGTTGTATTCTCTAAATCTAGGTCATACTTATAGCAATATTCTACTACAATTTCTACTACAGACACCAATTTTTTTTATTTCGTCATGATATTCGAAAATCTCGAAAAAAAATTCCCGAGATTTTGAACTCACAAAGAAGTTTTTTTTCAATTGTTGCAGTTAATAAACTGTTTGTCGGAGTAAATCAGTTAATCGACTTTCCATGAGAGTGTGAGATAGATAAAAAGAAAAATTTGCATTAAAAAATTGAATTTTTTGAATTTTTTATTTATTTTTATTAACTGCACCATGTTCGATTTTTCCAACCTGATTAGTTGTCAAACTTTATGGAGTACGCTGTAAAAATTTGAGAATGGAAACACCAAAACTGTAGAAGTTACGAGTTTTTTCATACCTGCGTACATAAAGTTTCATAAATTTTATACATAAATGCGCCGATCCAAGATGGTTGCTATTCTTGTCACTAATCGGTGCACGTATTGTATTCATTTGCCCAACAATTAAANACTGATACTTTTGCACTTTTTTTCAACCATCGATAGTGTTATCGATTATTTCCCACTTCTACCTTAGTGCACATAGGCGCAAGTATCCATATTTTAAATGCAACCAGATAGTGATTCTGCAAAAATTCGCGAGTAAAATACATCGTTTTTTCTTTTAGTTTTTTTATTATTTCATATAGTATATTTCTTTTAATATCATCATTTTTTTTCGTTAAAATATAATATCAACTATTTAATGTAGTATGTAATTACTTGTTTTTATTCATATGAAGTATGTGTATACTTAATATAATTTACTTAAATGTGACAGCGTACAATGTCTTTTATGCTACATCAGTTTAAATTAACTATTCAATTACCACATTTACTACTTAATTATGTATTTATGTATGTATGTACTTCTTCTAGGCATTTTTTATAGTAACTGCAATTCGTACAATTATTCCCCCTTCGTTTTAGCTGAAAGTCTTCATTCAATTTATGCAATTTTCGTTAATACCAATCATTACCAATCGTTTTCACTTATCACTACATACACATATAGATTTTACATAATTTTTTTTTTTAAATATTTTCGATGATGTTTGATATTATGTCGGTTAATTTTCATTTGATTACAACTTTTTTTGCGTGCTGTGAATTGCAGCGGTGAGTTTCTGTGCTCGTTTTGTATTTGTTTTACTACTTACTAAAACGCTGCTTACTACACAATTATTTATAACTTTATTACCGCTATATGTACAGCATTATACTTCGCTAGAATTTGAACTAAACTCTAACAGGGAATTAAATAATAAATATTTTATACTACGTATTTATCTATATGTATAAGCTAGTTACAGTACGCTAACACTTAAACTATTCTATTCTATAATATTTTTTCCATTATTTGTAAATTGTTGCGAACCCTAAATTTATGCAAAAAATTAATTTTTTTAATGATAAAAATACATGCGAGATAGGTTGGTTGGCTGATGGAATTCAAAGAAAAGTGCGAGGTTTCATATTTTTATTTCATAAGTTTGCTCCGGTTAAAATCGAAAGGAGATGAACTTAATTGCTTAAATCTGGTTTCAATAACAGTTCATCTAAGAATACAAAATATTTCAATAAAAAAGTCTTGACTTGCAGACGATCTCTCGTGCATGAAAGCCAACTTCCTTGATAGTTTTTCACAAATAAAATAATAAAAGTAAAATGTGTTAAAGTTCAAGCAAAAAAAAGGAAATCGCAGGACACGCTGGGGACACAAACCAAAAATATTGCATTTTCTAAATATGAATCACTATGCCCGCTTTCTTGGGTCGATTGCCTTGAATTATTCGATGAGTTAATGTTGTATTTTCTAGAAAGAGAATTAAATATATACAAATAATATCATTTAAGACTTGTGGTCCTATCATCGCTTATATAAATTCGCTTCTACCAAAACAGATTTTGGAAACTATACCCGATTTGCCGAGATTTCCAGAATTTAGAGATTAAAAATTGTGTCTGTATTGATCCTAAGTTGGTAACTTTGAACTTCTAGGTCTAGTTTCGAATTGTCTCGTAATGTTCCCGTAATAAATAGTCCAATAATTGTCCTGAGGTGGTTCTGAAAGAATCGTAAACTTGTCCCGTAATGATTTCAAACAAGACTTGAGACAGTCCCGAAATGACCCTTATTAGGTCCGAAATTTTACTGAACTAGTCATAAAAAGGTGTTGAAATAGTCGAGCTCTATCCCGAAATTGTCCTCAACCAGTCCCGAAATTATGCCGGAATAGTTCTAAATTGGCCCGAAAATGCCGGAAAAGTCGTAAAACGGTCCCGAAATGGTCCTTTAGTAGTCCCAAAATGATCGCGAACTAGTCCCAAAATGGCTGTAAACATTTTAAAACTAGACCAACAATTTTCCTGAATTTGTTCAAAACTGGTCCCGAATTAGTCCCCCACAAGTTACAAAATGGTCCTAAACCAAGCCCGAAATGGTCCTAAAATTATCCCAAAATAGTCNTAAAAAAAAAGTACAAATATGCAAACATGCATATGCAAAATAATTTAAAGGCTAAAATGATTGGGCATTTGTCCCAAATTTGATGAAAATGGGTAGCCTAATTATACGATCGACGAAATATTGGTCAGCGGCCATGATGCAATAATAATAGGAGATTTACTCAAGGTTGTATTTTGGAAGCTTACGAAGCACGAGTAATCAGACTTATCGCGAGTTTAGCCCGAATACAAGTTCGAGCAAAATTTTTTCAGCCGCTCGTAGTGAATACACGGAAACGAATAGTGTGAACCGGTTCGGGGCAAATGAAACTCGTGATAAGGCTGAACGGGTAAGAAAATAGGCCGTTTAGTACTAAATTTAATACACTTTTTCGTACCAAAGTATCAAATTAGAATTGGTGAAAAGCTAAGATTATTTAAAATTTTGTATGAAAATTTTATGTAAATATAAGAAAAATGATATACCTTACGGGATACTTGTAAAACAAATATTTAAGTTTAAGTTTAAACATAAGATTTTTTAATGTTATATAAATCCAACCTTTATTTTCGTAAGAAAATACTCATTAAAAATTTTTGAGAAACTGGGAGTACTATTTTTTGTACTTTCTCGTGAAAATCGCTGTAATATAAAAAGTGTTTCTCAAAGAGGTAAATTAAATTTTTCTGGTGGGATGGCGATTAGAGCATCATGGTCTTCGGCTAACTCATGATAAAATCGTTTGTTACATTTCTAAATAAACTTTAAAAATTAAAAAAAATAAATCAATCGTAGAATGTGACTTTAAAATTAATCAAAATCATAACAGAAAGTACTTATTACGAACAATAAAGCGAGGAAGTTTTTGATTTGAATTAAGGAAAATGAAATGGAAAAAAGAAAGTTCTTCTTAATCCAAAAAATGGAAAACTAGAGGCTCAAACCCTTTTCTTATACTAACTCGGACTTTTTTTTTCAAAAATCACGACGCTTTCCATATTTTCGATAGTATTCGAG
>NW_016189076.1:0-4004 GCF_001687245.7 Rhagoletis zephyria
AAAAAGGTTTCTGAAATTCAATTTATTGAAATTTAGGTTAAAAAAAATTGCATTAAAATTTTACTAAAAAAATGTTTGTTTTTCTTAAAATTTAACAAAAAACTTTTACTTAATATTTTTCAATTAGAAATCAAGAAATATACGAAAAGTTAAACTTTAGATCATAAAAAACTCATACTCGAGGAAAATATATTTCAAATTTGGTAAGGAATTTTTGCAAAACATAGAATGACATTTTCAATACTTACTTGTCCTTGTGAACCTAAAAATTAAGTTTTTAAACTGTACAGAATTTTCTCTTTCATTTGCTGACCACATTTCGTTAATTTTTTAAATAATTTTTCGAATTAGTCATATCTTTGGAATTTCAAAATCCTTTGAAAAGAAATCCTAACTTCAGAGAGAAAAGCAAAAAACGCATTTTTACTCTATTTGGCCCATAGTTTTGTGAGTATTTACAATGTTCATATATTAACTGTTTCGTGTGTTAAGAATTTTTTAGCTTTTGTCGCACGGTGTTATTCGTAAAAAATTTAATAATGAGAAATACTTAAAAATTTAACTGAAAAAGTTTAAAGGTTGCTTAATATGTTTGTGTTTATTTTAATTAAATTTGAATAAAATTGTTTTTTGAATTATTTCAAAAAAGTTTAAAATTTAAAACTAGTGATTTTGTTAAGAATAATTTTTTATTTAATTAAATTAAAAGTTAAGCATTTCTTAATGTTTCTGATAAACCTTTTTACTAAAAACACTTTCTAGTAAATAGTACTTTCAATAACCGTGAAAAGAATATATCATAAAATCCATTTAAAGTGGAGGAGAAGTAATCCTGTACATTTATTTTCTTTGTGAAGGCAGATTTCAGCTCAGCAGCGAACGAATGCGAGCTTTACACTATACACTAAGTAATTTGATTTGAACAAAATGGTTTGACACGAAATCCATTAAATAGATCGGTAAAAAACCTTTATTTAAATTCTGAGCCATTTAAGTCACACAGTTTTGGAAACTAAAAATTGCACTAAATTATTAATTTAGTTTTTTTTTTGTAAAGAGCGCATAACTCCCAAATTTACTCGAAGGAAAATAAACATCACAAAATTTCTTTAAGTGAACGATAGAAAAAATGAGCTGTTTAACTAAAAAGTACGGGTATAAACAATTGTGAAAAACAATGTTACAAATTTATGAACAAATTAAAAAATACTCCGAAATTTAATAACAAATTAAAAAAAATGCAACTAAAAGGAAAAATTTGTTAAACAACTTAAATATTTCCAGCAGCAGAAAAGCTTACATAATTCTGAAAATGAAGAATTTAGGGTCAATTCAACAAAACTGAGGTAAGCGGAAAGAAATAAGGAACATTATGCGCTAAAAACTTGAGATATATTAAATCGCTAAGATTTCAATATAAAATATTAATGTATTCAATGACATCATAACTATCGATTTAATAGCGGATAGCATCATCGTCACTATATTTACTTATTGTACAAATTCTCGTCTATATAACTTCTGTCGACATACAAATTTATCGATATTTGTTAAGGAGAAGGTTGCCAATTCGTCGGAATATTTTTTTCGATTTCTATAATTATTTTTGTTTTTTTAACGAAAGGTGGTACCTCAAGAGTGGTCCCATACCAATTTGGTTTAGATCCGAACACTTGATCTTGAAGAAATTGACGATAATCTTAAATTTTTATACGGGAATTGAAGTCAGCTTTGGTTTTTGCTTAAAAATTACTTGTTTTTTTCCCATATAAAATACATGGAAAATTTGGAGCGCTTTGAGCGACCTCTAAATATTTTTTGATTTTAAAATAAAAAAAAATATGAGTTTAATTTTTTTCGACATAGAACAATCCTAGCGGGTGAGAGCATAAAAATTCGGACTTTGCATATTTTGGACCACCCTAATGTACATATTTGGTAGTGTGAGATAACAGCTGTTACAGGTTTAGAGAAGGGACCGGAAATAGCCGTTTTTCGTTCAAGAATAATCGTCAAATTTGGATTTTTGTTTTTTTTCGATCAGAGATAATCGTTATTTTTTTACGTCTATTTTTATCGATAAAAAATAATCGTTATTTTGGATTTAAATTTTTTTGGATAGTTTTCGGCCGTTATGACGGAGATTGCGTTTTTATGACCTATTTAAATCTTTTATGGTCTAAAAAAAAATCAAACTGAAAATAACGGTTATTATAACCGTGATCGGAAAAATAGAAATGAAAAAGAGCTATCGACAATTCATCGTGAAATATAATTCTAAAAATAACGGCTAGGTTTGATCAAAAAGTAGAAATCCTAAAATAACGGTTAAATTTTATCGAAAAATAGAAATCCAATTTTTACCGTTAAATTATGATTTTTATTATATAGATCATAACCGTTGCAGTGCTTGATTTAAGGGACATTTGTGCATAATTGAACATGAAAGTAAATTTTAGTTCGACTTAAAGCCGAGATTTCGTAGAGAACATACAAGCAATTATCGGATATAGGCAGAGATTTTGCTATTTTTTGCCGACTAATACTCCTCAGTCAAGGTCACTAGAACTTTTTTCCCTCTGCCTCGATAACAGTTATAAACCATCTCTCAGATCATTACAATTTTCGCGAGCTTTTCTCTCAAATAAAAGTTTTTCTATTACTGAAATTGTCATCCATGATTAATGGCTAACGAATCTAAAGTTACTTCTTTACTAAGCCAAGTAAATGCAACTTAATTGCTGCAATAACTATTTCAAAGTATAAATCTTCCAACCAAATTAATTACCCAAAATAAAACAAACAAACAAAAAAAAAATGTAATAGAAAACAATAATGAATTTCATACACACGCAATACATCAATAAATGGAAATAAAAAACTCTGCCAAATTTGCTATTTAATTGCCTTCCAGCCCAGCACGTCTTTCGCATTGCACTAACCATCAGCATATTTTCATACGTATCGGTTGGGGCCTACAGGGCGTATGAGTGCGATTGCGTGTGCGGAAGCATTTAAAGACTTCTGTGTAGATATGTATGTAACAAAAATAAATATTCACTGTGGCACTATGAGTCAAATGTGTACTGAAATAGGGAGAGATTTAACTGCTAACGTTAATGTTGCTGTTGTTGTTGCTGTGGGGTTTGTGGCTTAACCGAAAAACCAATAATCCATTTCGGGAGCTTTGCAAGGCATGCAGTGTGTGTGATGGAAGGGAGAAATATGCAGGCAGCTGCAGGCGCAGATATGTACATAACTATATAAATAATTGCCGAGTAAGAATGGAATTGTTGGGACGAAATGTTAGCGGCAGTGAAAATGCATTATTGAGTGGGGTTTTTGGGGCGCTTGAGGGTGGGAAGTAAAACTTTAATGTAGTTTGAAGAAATGTAAAATTTTCCAAAGAAATCTTTTTACGTAACAAATGAGCAACAGCAGAGAAAATAAATTAAGGAAATTGAAGGCAATCTAAAATTTAGCTGTTATTTTGTCAACTGTGTGGCATGGATTTGATGTGAAAATGAATGCAATTTCGGGTACATTATTGTAAAAAAATATATTTATTCAGATTTTAGTGGAAATTATTACTATCCGCGATCGGTTGCAGGTAAGGTAACAGTTATTTCATTATTCCACACATAAAAAGTCTTTTAGGGGAAGTTGGGATTGTCCACTTTACGTCAACCACAGGAAATGCTTCTCAGTCTCAGGCTAAACAAAACTTAGAAAGCTCCGGTGCGTTGGAAGGCTCTGAACGAAAGTAGGAATCATTAAACCAACGGTAAGTAGGTACAAAAACTCGCACTTTTCGGTATATTAGGTGGCCCAAGCAACGCACCCCAAGACGAACTAAATTTTGTTCACTACTTAGGGCAGCTGCAATGAGTCTAAATGGGCTTTTTACGTGGCTAGTCCCAAACCCAGTGCACAACCCATTGCTGGTAGGGGGTGGTTCTTAACCGAATAGCGAGACGCTTGCTACAAGGCAGATGCTACAGACT
>NW_016189077.1:0-4003 GCF_001687245.7 Rhagoletis zephyria
CTTCCCCGCAAAGTACAATTTTTTTTATATTTTTACAAAAAAAATTGAAAAAATCGGTAATGATTGTTCGTTATCTTTTAATCTACAGGGCCTAGCAAAAAGTGTTGTATGCACAGTTTATAGAAAATTGTATTACCTTTTAACAGCTTCAAACCGTTTTGGAATTGCTTAATTCGTTCTTGAGATATATATGATAAAGTGGACCCAATTTTTTTTTTTTTTGCAAAAACGGTAAATTTCAAATATCTCAAAAACGGTACCATAGAATTAAAAATAACCTTGATTTTCGAAATCAGGGGGTGATTTTACATAAGAATTTCATAACGGCGTTTCTGGTAAAGAGAAAAAGTTGAAATTTGTGGTCCAGTGTTATTTAACGTGCCACACGGAGCATTCTCAAGTGACTCTGCAACTGCTTGTGGGTTTGGGTCTTTTAAAAGGAGGCTTCGCACATAGTTAGAATTGGTTTAGAGAATGAATTAGAACCCGATTAGAATTCAGTATTAGAATACGATTACATACATACATATCGTCGTTTAAAGTACAAAACCGCGTATCGTCATTCTGCAAAACCGCGTAACTGACATTGGCTGCCGCCAAAAATTGGATTTACTCACACAAGCTCTTGGCTCAATCCTTATCCATTCGTCCTGAAATATACTAGCCAGAAATGCGATTGCTTTATAAAAAAGAGAACCATTTTGAAATATGAGTGTTTTTACGCTCTAGAAAATAATTTCTACAACTTCACATACGCGGTTTTGCATTTTGTTGGTACGCGGTTTTGCATTTTAAAAGACGATATCTAGCCTCGGCCAAACACTTAGCAGAAGTGTAAGCGCAAAAATAGTTTTTTATTGTCTAACCTTTTTCTAGATATCGACAACTAAGTACCCTTTTTGTAGAGCATGCTATAATTCTCGACAGTTTCCCTAATCACCTTCTAACCTTATACCTAAGAGAAACCTATTAGAATTCGAATCGTTTTCTAATCGTTCTGCAACCAAAATGTTTGCTGGGTCTTCGGTACACGTTGTCTACCTGCACGGCCAATATCATGAAGCTTCTCTGGAATAGTTCCCGCGAATGCCCTAGGGTTTTCATTTTTTAGTTCAACAGCATCGACATTTTCGTGACAGGTGAACGACAGGCATTCTAATTTTTGTACCAAGCCCTGTATATCACGTCTTTATATGTTTTATACTTCGTTTTAAGTTTTGTTAGTGAGACGAGCTGATGTCCAAAAATTTACACACGTTTTCAGGTTAGGTAGCTTTTCATAGATGGTATCTGTCTGTTGTCAATTTAAGTTGTTTTCCATGCAGTTGAATTTTCAGCACAGAAGGCACACGGATAACGCCCAATCAGCTCGTAGGTTATAAGCAGCAATCTTCAAAACGGGGTTCGGTGCTTTTATTAAATAAATGTCAAGGAAGAATTTTGCAAAAAGTGGCCTTCTGATGCCTTGTGAGTATCAAGAGCTGACGGGAATGTAACTATTAAACAGCATTGGGATATCATCGAGGAAAACATGTTAGGAGGCAACTGCTAAAAGCAGAGCCAGAAAGCATGGTTTTGTGTTTATCAGTACAAAAAAAAACGCGTACGTACAACTACTGGATCCCGCGGCACACGACCCAGAAACCCTACGATGACAAAAGCCTTGTGCCCTCATAGGCGCAAAACAGTTCCTTGGCATTAGACTCACCTATTCGGACAATAACAACTGACGGAAGTCCATGAAGGATTGACTAATGCTGCTACGACAACAACGACGCAAAGATCCTAACTCAGTAACGACATAATGCAGATGAAAAGCCTCATTTGTCTTGTTTTTGTTACGTCCTTCCTACATCAGAAGTAGTGTTCGTCCGATCCCACTCTGTACTTGATCCCTATACTGATTAATGCTAGTCAAACGCTACAAAATCCTCGATTCTACTTACATATATTTAAAGGTACTCAGATGAAAAATTTTAAAGTAAATGGCCGATTTTTTTTCTTAGAAAATAGTCGTTTGCAAGGAACCGACGACGCAACAACGCAAAGTAACCTTTTGGCTGAAAAATTACCTTTCAGATCCTTCTATTTGGAAATGGGGTTACTTGGAAAGTTTGATCATCAATTGTTTTATAACTATGGCAACAAATACTTGCACATTGTGGATACTCGAAAGCCACCAAGTACTAGTACTCGAGTATATATGTATTTCTAAGTACTGGTATCAGAACAACACTAATCAGAAGTAATACCACAGCACAAACTTTTACATTTTGTAGAATTTACCGCGGATGTCAAAAAAAAACTCACTAAAGGTGGATTCATCGTTCCAAGTCTGAACTTTTCTTCATGCGGTTGTCGGAACCAACAAAAAAACAGTTCTGAACCAAAACGATGAATCCGCCTTAACCCCTTTCCTTTTTATTTCGATTACTTCAAAATAGCATGTTGTTATACCCACATTTAGATGAAATCGAAAACGAGTAATGGACCAACCCACGCTTTCAATGCTTTTGCAAAAAATATTATTGAAACCCCATGATATTTGTGAAATTAAATTCAGGTTCCATACCCTGATCGGGAATTCAACGGTTTTTATTTTAATTTTAATTCAATTACATGCTTAAAATGTGTCACAAAAAAATATAAGCGATCAAGCATTAAGCCACACTCCTGTGCGACGACAATTTGTAACCCTTGTTGTACCTATTTCGCCCGTGTAATGCACAGTACACTCAGCACCATTATTCTCAAAAGATCGTTCACCGATTTTATACTCCGGATTAAGGGCAATACGAAGAATATAAGTTTGATTCGTCGGCAAGCCCGTCACATCGACCCATTGGCAGTCCAATTCAGCAGTATACGAATCGGCACAGCCAATCGAAATGCCTATTAAGTAACGATAATTATACACACAAACAAAAAAGGAAATATTTACCTTCCGCCCACTTACCTTGTGTCTCATTGCCGCACGTGTATCTCGGACTAACGTCTGGTGCACAACTCGTGTCCATCAAACAGAATGAGGCCTTGTGTCCCTGTGCCACTTTTCTATAGTTCAAATCGTATATATCGAAGGTGGCGAATACGTTCATGCTGTGATAATGTTGATGGCACTGGTGCCATTCCCAATCCCTGTAATTGGAATAAGGACTGAAATCGGCATCGCCCACATTTTCTGCTTTGGTTGTGAAACGCAATAAATTGCGCACCGCATTCGGTTGCGTGCGCCGTATTATATATGCTTCAGCGGCAACACAATTCTCCTCCATCGCGCAAGTGAGTCGCGTCATCGGCGCCAGATCGAGCCGCGCCGATAATTCAATGTCTCGCAAGCCCAAAGCCAAGTCAGCACTTTGCGGCACGCATCGCACCACTGCCACATTTTGATTCTGCTCGGTACAATTCGTGGGATAGGTAGCCTCACGTGAACATTCCGTCAAACGGGTCTCATTGCCACGACAGAGCGTGCCGACCAAGGCCCAAGGATATGCTTTGCTGTCACCGAAGCTGGTAGTCTGATTGACCATGGCAGCAAAGCCGAGGCCCAACTGCTGGCAAACAACGTTGCCCTCTCGAAAGCTCCACGCTGAGCTGCAAATTGTGCCCCAATTAGCGCCGCTATCAAAGCTCACTTCAACGCGTCCTTCGCTTGGATTGCTTATCGGAATGTCGGAGTTAAGTCGAACCAACATATCTTGATATTTCCTGTCGAGTGCTTATAAGAGGTTGTAAATTATCTAATTGCAAGTGTATAATTTCTAAAGGCCTACCTTGCGCACCGCCAGGGTTGCGTAATATTAGTACAACTGCGATAAAGCGCGAGAAAAAATTCAGATCAATCATCGCTTGCAAAATAGATTGAACTTGGCAACTGAGGAAAACAAAATGCTGCGGAAGTTCAATGACTGGAGACTTAAAGGTGTTTTACGAGCTGAAACTTACATCATTTGTATGTATTTATGTAGGTCAATATGAAAACAATTTTTTATGAAAATGT
>NW_016189078.1:0-4003 GCF_001687245.7 Rhagoletis zephyria
GGGGATGAGGCATATTCAGCACGGTGGAAATGATTTTGACAGTTCTCTCCTCTGTACTGAGACTGAAATGTCAAATATAGAACAAAATATATCGAATGTATTGACCAATTATTTTTTTCTTTATCTTTTTTTTACACTACATACACCCAAGACAGCTAATTTTGGATTTCACTTCTACCTTGTTAAATATATCTTAGTATATACCATGGTACAATAATAAAAGGTGATATACCTAGTGATAGCTCGTTTCGACGCTCCCTTAGCTCAAGCTTCCATGAGGAAGCATGAGAGAAAGGGGAAGAAAAGAAGGCCGTTTGGCGAAATAGTACTAAATTTAGTACTCTTTTTCGTACTAAAATAATAAATTCAAATTTGTGAGAAACCGTCTTTTAACAAAGTATGAAAATTGTATACATATATGTATGTATAAACTATATAAATATCTACTAAGTTTACACACAAGATTTTTAACATTTTTTTTAAATTGGAAATACAGGATTTTGACCTAAATATCAATATTTCTTTTCGTATCAAAGTAATAATTCAAAATTTGAGAAAATCATTTTTAGGACATTTTCATGAAAACATCAAAGAGCTAAGAGCTGAATTTATCAAAGAGCTAAATTGAATTTTTACAAGGCAACTTAAGATGGTGATTAGTGAGACGAACGCGAACGTCTAACACCTTTCTTTATTGCATTATAAGTATACACCTTGTTTGTACAACAACTATACTCACAAAAAATAAAAAGTAAAAAATTAAATTTTCAGTTTTATCCAAAGAAGAGAGGTTGCTTATTCTATGTTTTTGAGGTCTTTGAAACCCCAAATCCGCTGTTTATTGTACACCCCCTTTGCGAATAAAATGGAGCATATTGTTGGGTGTTAAAGAGCTCAGTTGTTCCTCTCTCCAGCTTCTACTATACATGAGGATAAACGGTGTTGCCATGTAAGCCGATCAGTCAGATCACAGTCAGCTGTTTGTGTCACGATAATTGTCCACTTAGCCATCCCACAATTTGTTTGCAATTCCAACTGCTGCCTTCTTTTTGGGCGGACGACCCATTCTAACAACACCCAGTGTCAATCACGTGCAGTAGACACTTGACGTAAAAGCTTATGGCCACAGCAAATAAAATGATCTATAGTTCTTGGATTTGAGCGGTGTCAACTTCAACTGAGGACGTTGCATTTGTTCCGTATTTAATGCTCTCCAATTGTGTGTTGGTATGCATGTGTTGAACTCTTGGAACATCTCCCCAATCTGAGCCGTTACCGGAGATTCCTCGATATCGGTGGCAGATTTGGCGCCCTCTAAATGTCTTCTTGCGCCTTCGCGAAGTTTCCCATGGGGACTTGATGTTTTTTGATCGGAGAGGTGTCATGGCGACAAATAACTCTGGAAGCCGTACGTCGGTCTGGTGTTTGGCTAAATAAGGGTGCGCATTGGCACTACCAGGCAGGTGAACCGGATGAACAATTTAGTCGGTTCGGTTCAGCGGTTTGTAACCGTTTTTGTAAATTTGGATTGGTTCGACAAAGTAGTTTTTTGGTCTTTAAACCGGGGTTTCGGTTCGGTTCAACGGTTCGGAAATCAAAAACAAAAAATAAATAAAAAATAACGCGCAAGTTTATATTTAACAAAAAGGAAAAAAGCGGGTTAAACTTGTCCATTAAAAATTGACTGGAGCGAACCTTTAAAGCTTAATGAAAAGTGGTTCGGTTTTCGGTTCGGATCAAGCATTTCTCGAAAATTTGGGTTCGGTTAATGGTTCAGTTAACTAATAGCAAAATACGGTTTTCCGGTCCAAAACCGGCTCGGTTCAAAACCGATTTACGTCTCTGATAACAAGTCTTACCAAATGAGTGCGCCGCGACCAAAGTCTCAGGGTTAGGAGCAAAATCTCCGGATTATGGGTTTGGTGTACATTTTTTCGTTAAAAACTCTGGTATACTCAGGTTTGTATGTTTTGTAAAAATTAGGGTCATTTTGAATTACATTTGTTAGAAAGCGTTTTGACAGATGTCTGAATTCAATTGAGAACCTTTGGAGAGCTTTTGGTCGCAAAATCAGAAGAGATAGTTTAACACTTCGATTTGAAACGAGTTCAGGATGCTTGAAACCGCAATCCAAAGGAACAAAATCTTCTTCAATTTTCTTCTGTGCCCGTAAATTTTCCGGAAAATCTCATCCGCACCTCATCGGATGTTATCATTGTCCATGCTTCTGTGCCATATACCAGCACGGGCATAATGAGTGACTTATAGAGGATGAGTTTTATGTAGATTAAATGCTTCGTGCACTGCAACAGCTATGTTATTGATTATAATTGGTTGGTAGCACCGTTGCCAATGCATTATCCCACTGCCTAATGAATGCTGTAAGCGCTATCTCTAGAGCTTCTGATATTATCTGCCGTTCCTGGCTTCGAACTCGTCAGTGGATGCTCCAGTTTTAGCCATCTCGTCACCGTTTATATTCCCATGGCATACAAATTAAATTTTCTTTTGATTCGGCTATCGCGGAATTGGTTATTGGTTATGTCAGTGCCTGAAGTTGAATATCTGAGAATATTTATGATTTTTGTAGCCCTCAAAGAGCCCCATCCCTATCATTTCTGCTACTAAAGTTAGATAGTTGGGAGCAAGATGTCTCTAACCCGTATTTTGAAGAATACTCCCACTCCCAAATCGTATAGATGCAAGCAGAATTATCCTCGAGTGCCAGTCCGGTCTAGAAGGAAACTTCTCCTGAAGATATGTAGTTTGATTTTTCTCTGATTCTACAAGCTTGTCTATAATAGCACAATATTGCTTTGACCTACAACAGCCTGATTATTTTAGCCTAATTGCAGAGTTTGCTGCAATTTATATTTGCGGGTAATACAGGATCACATTAAGCGCTCGCCTAGCATTACGTTGTAAATAATGTTTCACAATAAAAAAGATCTGCGGGTTTGAAAGCGCTCCATTTTAGCAGGGGCTACACGCAGTAGGCTCCCCAGATACTATTCGCTGGGCGATCGGTGATCAAGTTAGCGTAATCTATGAAGAAACTACATATATACATACTTACGTCAATAATTAATTTTCAACGAAGTGGTAGTATATATACACATTTAATACAGGTACCAATCGTAGATAGTATTATGTGATTTCTCTCATCACATTTTATTTTTAGCCACAAAATCATTGAAGAAAAAGTGCTTAGTGAAAAAAAAATAAATATGCAAACAAATGCAAAAAAATAATAGCGCAAGGTGTTGCCGTATAACATTGTGCGAATTCAGTAGCTGCAATTTGTACTTTTGTATACATTTTTTTATGTATATTTGTATATTTAAGATAAGCAAACCTCAACAGGAGTCCAGCAGCAGCATTATATTTCGTATATATGTATATAAGTAGATATTGATTAAATGGATATGCAGTACATTGAAAACGCCTATTTACATATATTTATATACATACATATGTATGTATGTACATATGCATATTTATACGTACGTATGCATCCCAATGCCCAACCGCCGCGTACGGCGATCTCGTACTTACCCGCAAACTTACGAATAAATATTACAAAAAAAGCGTGAGAGTGCGACCAAAATGGGGAGGGAAGTGTGGCACGTTTACACCCATACGCTCAGACACACACAATCGGGCGGCTTACAATTGCGCATGATCGCTTTCATTGTGCAAATGTATGTATTATATGATGTCTACTTATGTTTGTATGTATTTGTAGGTACGTGTGTAAAAACAAAGCGAAAAAGACAGAGAAAAAACGTATTTAATTTGAGGCAAACTAGCAATGATTAGGCACATCCGGTTTACTAACCGAAAAACTGTGCTCGTATGTACCACAGCACACACACACTCACACATACGCAGATGAACTGACTCATATGTACACTAGGGTGGTTCAAAAATGTATGTGGGAAAAAGTAAAGTCGCAATTTGTATGCTCTCACTCCCTAGGATTGTTCTATGCCAAAAAAATAGA
>NW_016189079.1:0-4003 GCF_001687245.7 Rhagoletis zephyria
TTATTCTCAACAAATGATTATTTCCTTTTGCTCATTCAATGAACGAGTTTACATTTACAATGAATGTTTGTGGTGTTTAAATTTTTATACAAAAAGTGTTTCCGGCCAAGCAAAAAATAATATATTGAACATTTTATTAATTCACCCACTTAATCGCACATTGAATCATTTAAAACCGCTTTGAAAACTTGAATCATTCTTTTCACTGGACAATCTTTGCCTTCCAGAAGCCATCACAGAGTGCCTGGTAGGCGCCACTGACCATGGACGCTCCGGAGGCCTTCAGCGCAAAGTGGCGGGTACTTTTGGCTTGCTTCTGCTGCTGCTGGCCGCTGCCCTCACCGCTGAAAGCCTGCTCCCAACCGGCCACCCCGGGGTGACCGGTGTTGACAAAGCTGCTCCAGGCGGCAAGCATCACCTCGCTGAGCTGCTTATCCTCAGTTTTAGTGGCCAGAACCGGCGCAAAAAGGTACATTAGGTCGTCGGTGTGCTGGACGCCCATCCACGACTGGTAGGGCAGGCCGGGAATGCCCAGGTGCTGCATCAGGNGGGGTGACCGGTGTTGACAAAGCTGCTCCAGGCGGCAAGCATCACCTCGCTGAGCTGCTTATCCTCAGTTTTAGTGGCCAGAACCGGCGCAAAAAGGTACATTAGGTCGTCGGTGTGCTGGACGCCCATCCACGACTGGTAGGGCAGGCCGGGAATGCCCAGGTGCTGCATCAGGCGGTAGCTGAAGTAGGAGGGAGGTTTGTTTGAAGAGGAAAAGTTGCTGCTGTGCTGGGCCAACTGCTCTCCCATGAGAATGGTGGGACAGACGATGTGCAGGTCACCGAATGAACGGGCGGTGGCCAGTCTGCTCAAAATAGAAAAGATTAGCTTTTTTGGTGTAAACTTGCTCCCTCACGCTCACTTGAGCTGATCCTGCGTCGGGTTCACCAGATCCTTGGTGTAGTAGTCGGCCACCTCTGCTCCAAAGTGCTGCTTGTAGACCACCGTCCCGTGAACTATGTCCCTCCTCACCGAGTCCACCGTCAGGTGGGTGGCGTTGGAGGCGTACTGGGGAAACATGTTCAGCGCAAACATGGTGCCCTCGTCGTTGCAGACGCCAAACAGCAGGTCCACACCGGGGCTGGCGATGAAACCGAGTTTAAGTGCTTCTACCGGAGCAAGGGGGGCCACCTCGTCGCCGTAGATCGGCGTGAAGAAGCGGTCGGTGCTGCTGTACTCGATGGCGGTGTAGTTGACGATGGACAGCAGGGGCCTCGACTGCAGACACTCCACCATCGCCTGGTTACTGGAGGTAGAACAGTTGAGGTGCCGAGCAAGGGCTTTGGTGTTTTCTAGCGATCGACTCTTTGGCATTCCTCCGGTGAGGCTGTTTGGAGCTCCGGATTGCAGGATTGCCCGGTGGAAAAGGCCTTTAGCGAGCGGAGAGAGGATCAGCTCGCCGACGGAGTAGGAGCCGGCGGATTCACCGGCGATGGTCACCTAGATTTGATTTTTTAGTAAGTTTTTTTTGGTTTCCAAATACNGTGTTTTCTAGCGATCGACTCTTTGGCATTCCTCCGGTGAGGCTGTTTGGAGCTCCGGATTGCAGGATTGCCCGGTGGAAAAGGCCTTTAGCGAGCGGAGAGAGGATCAGCTCGCCGACGGAGTAGGAGCCGGCGGATTCACCGGCGATGGTCACCTAGATTTGATTTTTTAGTAAGTTTTTTTTGGTTTCCAAATACTTTATTTATTTTTTACCTTACTGGGATCCCCACCAAAGGCGGCAATGTTCGCTTTCACCCATTTTAAGGCTAAAATTTGATCGTGGTAGCCGAGGTTTCCCGGTGTGCTCGCAATGCCACCGTACAGGTAGCCGAAGGCGCCGATTCGGTAGGCGATGGCCACCACCACGAGGTCGCCCTTTGCCGCCAGGTACCGCCCGTCCACCAGAAAGTTGAAGATGGTGCCCACTGGAAAAAGTACAATTTAATTTTTTTTTGAATTTGCAAATTTAGCCACCGCTTCTTACCAGTGAATCCACCGCCGTGAATGAAGACCAGCACACTTCGATTAGTGCCCGGTGCCCCAACCTCAACCGCCGGTGCCCAGACATTGGCGTAGAGGCAGTTCTCGCTCATCGTGGACGTCTGGAAAGCGGGCACTCCCGGGGGTGGCTTGCCGATGCCCACCTGAGGACAGGCGTCCCGGTACTCGGTGGCATTGTACACGCCCGTCCAGGAAGGGGCAAAGGTGGGCTTCTCAAAGCGCTTTGCCAAGCCGTACTGAATGCCTGAAAACGGGTGAAAATGATTTAAAAAGCTTTGTAAAATGCTTTAGCAAAATACCTTGAAAAAAGTTGATCTTCTTTCCATTGACCTCCTGCTGAAGGCCACGAACTGTCCCACCACCAGCAGGCAGCTTCACTATCGGTCCATTGTTGTCGACTGTAGCAGTAACGAGCTGCAGAGCTGCTCCGATGAAAAGTAGCGTCCAAATTGTTTTCATTTTTTATTGTTTTTGTTTGCAAAAAGGTTGAATGAGTGCAATAGAGTAAAGTTGTTGTGATTCTGTAGTCCATTTATATACTCTTGTTTTTCAAATGGAAAACTTGATGCAACCAACTAGCAAAAGTTTCTACAACTGACAAACCACTACCACCACCAAAAGCTTACCCTCATTAATTAGCGGCTCATTCATTTGTCGTCGTCTGCTGTTGTCAGTCATCAGCAAGTCAAAATAAATTAAATGTTGGAGATTAAGTTACCAGCGACGATTACCAGTCTGCCGCTGCTGCTGCCGTCACTTTATCATTTATCGCACCGAGATTTTCTTTGATGATTATCTTTCTCTCACCGCATCGTTTAGGTCCTCGCGGCTGTTCCTCTGTTCTTTTTTCTCTGAGGATGATGACTCAGTCTCACGTCAGTCTCCAGTAAACAGCGTTTAGAAACCACAAAAAGTATTCAAAAAGAACTTTGAAGTTAGACACACAGTTAAACTCTGATGGGATTGCGTGAGACAGTCGACAATGTTACATCAGCTTTGTTGTTTTTATTTGGTTCATTTTGTACATTTCATTCTCCGGCACTAAATAGCTTTTCCTCCCAAAGAGCATTACAGCTGTCCAGGTAGAACTGACTGATCATCTGATACCTTTCCGAGACCAGCTCTACCGCTTTTGTTTTATCATTGTCTTCAAAAGCCTGCTTCCAACTTTGATTTGCCACTTTTCCCCACTTTGCAAAGCTCAACCAGTCGGCGAGCATGTCAGCGCTCAGTTTCAAATGATCATCGGTGTAGGGAAAACCGGCTGGCAGCTGATTGGGCATGGCAAAGATGTATAGCAGGTCGACTGCATGACAGACCCCTGGAAAATGGCCACCTGAACAAAATGGCGGAAAGGTGACCGGCTGCACTAGGCGGTACGAGTAAAAGGTGCTGCTGCTGCTAGACTTCGGTTGACTTCGATGGTAGTGCTCCGCAAAGAGAATCGTCGGACAGACAAAGTTAATGTCCGCAAAGACAGAGGCGATCGCCAGCTTAACATCCTCTGCTGTTGAAGACTGGTCGCTAAATGAGGCGGTGTAATGGCCCACTATTCTTTGATCATCATCGGTGACGTTGAAGAAGAAGCGCAGCATCGACTGAATGGCAGTCCTAGCTAAGGCGACCTTATTTTGCTGCTGCAACTTTTCATCAGTGGGCAACCACCTGGCCGCACCCAGACTGCCTTCATCTCGATTCACGCCAAAAAGTAGAGAGATGTTTGGGTTGAAAGCGCCAGTATGCAGTGCTTTTGACGGTTTCAACGGGAAAAAGCGGTCTCCGTAGGTGGGCAGAAAGAGACGATTTTGGGCGGCGGCGTCTTTGCTGATGGAGAGAATCTCCAAAGCTGATTTGCCTTTCAGGCATTCAAGCATTCTACTAGAGCTGCTCTCAACTGAACAGTTTAGCTGTTGGGCGAGTGATTGAGTAATATTTAAAGCTCTTGAAGGGCTGGACACTCTGGTCGGTG
>NW_016189080.1:0-4003 GCF_001687245.7 Rhagoletis zephyria
CGTCAGGGTTCAGCTCTATAATTTTTCGAAAATGGCCAAAAACGCTGTTTTTAGGGGTTTCAACCCCTTTTTTCTCGAAAACGTGACGTGATGGGACATTTTTGACCCCGGATTCGTGTTCAGCACGAAAACACCAACGTTCAGAAACACCAGGTCCCGTCTTATTCGCAGAAAAAAAGTTGAAATTTGTAGACCAGTGTTATTCGTGTGACAGTTTAAACAGTAACGAGGGGGCTGCACTTACATAGGTTGGCTGGCTGGCGCGGTGGCTGCTGACGCTTGTCAATAAGTTAGTTCTGTGCTTACTATTATGACAGATAATTATTATATTTTCTAATGCGACCTTGACAATTTAGTACTCGCAAATGCGGATGCTTTTGAATACATAATTGCGACTTAAATTAATAGTAGACATACATATGTATGTATTTACATTCACATAAATACGCCCAAAATATGCAGGGTGTTTTGGTATCGACGTCAAAGATAAATTTTTAATAAATTTTATCTACCTTCTGGTTTCGGATAAACAAATAAGTCTCCGAGAATGAAGCAGGCTTTCCTAAGAAAAAAAAATTAAAACTTTGCAGACAAGTGGTTAACGAAAGAAAATCGAGCCCCGCACCAACTAATGGCACACATTTTTTTAAGTTATTCGTTTTAATGTAAGTAATTTACGTCACGGATATGAACCATATCGGACTAGAAATACGGATTTTTCAAATATCTCGACACCTGTGCCACCTAGCGGATTAATTCCTCTTTCACATTGCATAGTCATTGGGTTCTGAGCTAAATTTGAAGTTTCTAGCTCATCAGGGAGTTGGTTAAAAATTGAATGTAAAATTTAATTACACACAGGTGACATGTAATAAAAATACCCGTTGTGGAAATATTTATTTCTGATGATTCTGAATCAATGAATAAGATTGATCTGGACTTTCTGATTTCGTAGAAACAATAAAGGCTAAACGATTTTCTGAGCTGTTTTTGACTAATTGCAAGAAAAAAGTCGAATCAGGTACTTCGCTTTTGAACATGCTTTGAAAAAACCCAATTTTCAAAATTGAAGAAATGTTTTAAAAAGAAATTTTGTTTTGGAAATGGTTACCGGTAATTTTCCAATCCATTTGAATATGCTTAAGCTTGGAGTCGCCCGGAAAACAACTTGTAATATTCAATAACAAGATCGGATATCTTACAATAAAAAGCTATTTCCTGCACTGACAAGAGATAAGAATCGGCACCATCTAGCATCATATTTTTGAGAGCGAAAAATTATTAAAAAATGTATGCAGCTGGTAATGTTACCGCAACGCCAACACACTTTTTAATTTTTTAATTTATGACGTTCCTTCAGCAAACGAGCAATAACGATACATGCATATGTATGTACATACTCGTCGAGTGGGCAACGCGGTAGTACACACCGGCCGTCAGCCCCCTGAGCCATTAGCCTCCGCCGACCGCAGTTTGCAGCTGCACCGGCAATGACTGGCAAATGATTGCCGTAAAGTACAGCAATTGAATTAATTTTGAACAAGTGTGGAATTTACATGATTTTCAAACGTTTTTACATTGCCATTCATTTGCATAAAATGAACAATTCAAGCAAGAGCAATTAGCAATTTCTTGCTATATTTTTGAACACAGAAAAAAAAACTTACGAAAACATGTTTTTAGAATTGAAACACTCGAGTATTCGTGCAAGTAGGTAGCTGAGATCATTAAGCTAATGAGAGCGTAGTGGTATTATGTAAAGTAAGTCCATATGTACTCTCTAGGGTGGTCCTTAAAATCAAATGAACCATTTTTACCACTCTCAGCCCCACGTTCCCGATTGGAGACGGTTAAGGCGTGTGGCAAAAGGGGGCAATGGCCAGAGCCTCTATGAAGACTCAAAGAATTATAAATTTTTTTTTCATTTTATACCCATAATTGATACTACAAAAGTAGAAGATATCACATATAAATTTTGGTCCCGAATGCAGTCGATTAAGACGTTTTCATAGGGTAATCTGAAGTTTGACCCCTGTTCGACACGTTCGACACCGTCTCCAATGGGAACCAAAATTTATATGTGATATGTTCGACTAAAGTAGTCTAGATTTTGGGTATTAGATGAAAAACAAATTTATTTAAATTTTTTGAGCCTCCATAGAGGACGCCTTCACCGTCTCCAATGNGTAAAAATTTGCCTCCTACATTTAAGGACCACCCGAATGTACTCGCGTACAAAAAGGTGAAAACGCTGTTGAACAACGACATTGAAAGGGCAGCGCTTACATGGAGCAGCAACAGCAAAAACTATAAATTTAGCTTGCATTTACCACGCATGCAACACGATGCCGAAAAGCAAAAGACAAAAGATCACAAAGATCAAAAGCGTGCTGACGCAGTGTAGGGGCAATTGAAATGTGCAACATTAAACGACAACAATTGCATATTGCAACAGCGCCACATGCAGAAAAATAAAGGAAATCACAACGAGTGAAGTCATTCGCAATAGAAGTTCGCAAATCGGCTCACTTACACGCGCGCTTGCGCAACTCTACGCGCTGGCTATCGGTACGTCCATTGAATAGCCCCGTATGGCCTGCCGGCCGGGCCTTCCAAAACATTTGCGTTTGAATAATATTTTTATTACATTCTCTTTTTCTCCCAAATGTTTTTGTATGCAAACAACAATGCGGATTGTTACAGAAATTCGTTGTCGTACAAGTTTTCTGTAATTTTTTTCCCGAGTCTTTTACAGTCATTTCTTCTTTTTCTTGACATAAACTGATTTTTAAAGGCGGCCGCAACAAACTACTGCACTCGCTTAAATATTGCCTCTGTTTTAAGACGGTAGTGCAGTGCAGAAGACGTGTTGATAATTTCATTTTTATCAGCTAATTTGAATTTATTTGTCAGCTAGCGCTGCTACTGCCGATGCCGCCACCATAGAGCACATGCGCCTTAAGTGCATCCATATGGACATATTTAGAGTCACTTTCTCAAAAGTTTTATATCGCTCTCGTTTTCATCGCTATGATTTTTATTCTTTTCGATTTCAAATTTAGTTGATTACCGGCCAGATCACACTATAAAGTTTTCATGTTAAAATTATTGCGATAAAACAAAAAAAAACCATAAAAAGTAAATTATCAGCTATAAAGTGGAGTGGCACCAATTTGTATTTATAGCTGCTGAATGCATGTGCGAGTGATTTAAAAAAGTCATTGATTTTTGACAAATTATACCTGCCGATCATAAATATTGAAACTTCTACAACGATTTCGAAAGCCACGTTGCACGTTTTTATACCAATTGGATGCTGTATTTAACTGAGGTCAATAAAATTTGAAAAACACTACATCAAAATTCATTTTAAAATTAAAACAGTCACGGAAGCCACAACCACATCCGGCAGAAAACAAATATCTACCAAATATGTCTGTCATTCATCCGAAACTGCGTGCAAGTCTTTCCAACGATGCTTTTGTCATGGGTGTATGTATTAGTTATGGCTCTAACGTTTCTCGGTTATGCCCCTTACAAGTTGGAAGTTTTGTTGCGCCTTAAGTTAATAATGACACTGGAAAAAATGTAGCACTGGAATTAACAGCAGAAAGTAAGAAAAGTAGGAATAAATTAATATGTCTCCTTAGGCTAGGTAGGGACTTGTTTCGTTGTGTGTTCAGAATTGGCCAAACTGTGCTGGCCATATGACAAGTTAGTTCCACTTGCCATCTATCATAAGCTACATACATTTTTCAGTAGAAATTTATCTGGTTATGCCGTATCAGACCGCTAGGAATCGTGTCCCAGTTACAGTTCTGCCCGAAAAACACTGTAGTGATCAAAAAGCTCATACTGAAATATATACTGCCGATTTATTAAAATTGAAATTAATTAAATACCACCACCACCACCTTTTCTGCTGAGTTTTAATCCGTACGTGGAAAACATTTTTTGAGCCTCTTTTCTTGGCCATGTCCAATCTCTATTCTCCCTTTGAGGG
>NW_016189081.1:0-4003 GCF_001687245.7 Rhagoletis zephyria
AGTGAATTTATCAGCTCCACCCTTCGAGGATATAATTTTTCAGCCTCTCTTTTTTCCTGCATGGCCTCATTATATATGTACCGGTACTTTTCGAATTCGTTAGAGCGTATGTATGTACGTGTGTACTCTTGCAATCGTTGCGGTAATGAGTTTGCTGTATTGTGGTAAATAGTTGAGTTGTTGTTTCACTCGCAACTTTTTCATACCTCGAAGTGTGAGTATAAGTTTCTACTTATTTATTTTGTAATAGCATACGAATATAAGTACATACCTATATATATATGTATCGACATACATACATGAACGCTGGTGCTTCAATATCTGCTTACGCCATAGTTTTAATGGCATATGAAAAGTTTTTCTTCACCATCGTCGTTTGCTCATTTTAAGTTGAAGCTTTTTAATATGTACATTAGGGTGGATTTGGAAAATTCTTTTTTAATTTTTTACTGGAAAGTTGTTACCTCACAGGTGGTCCCATACTAATTTGGTTGAAATCCGACCATGGGGATTTATATGAGAATTGATCACGGTTTTGTTTTTTCGCTCAAAGCGCTCAAAGTTTTCAATGTATTTTATATGGGGGGAAAAAAATTTCGTACGAATGGTATAAAATTCTTAAAAATCAATATCTTTCGATTGGAAAACTCTGCTTCTTTTCAGAAGACTTCCAATAATAATATCCAATTATTTATTTAACCATTTAAGATGACAAAGAAATATCGATGTAAGCGATTTAGCATTTTATAACTTTTTTGTAGGAAATTGAATGTCCTACAAGTTTGTGATTTACATATTTTCTTTAGCTCTTGCTATTTCCGACTCTTTTGTGGAGTATTCAATTCTGAAGAAACCATACTACAGACCAAAATTATACCGTAAAATGCCTCTGAGCTTTAAACGTTTGATGAAAAATCTTTGCGCGCCTTGGTCGAGCATTTAATATTAATTTTTTTAGATATTTCACACGAAATTTCGCGGTGGGAGTCGAAAACGAAGAGTCGCCGAGAAAAAGCACCCTAATATACATACATACATATATATGCTTATAGATAGTGGCGGCAGCGTTGTCGCTGGTTTATTTCATGTAAGTCAACTTGGCTAACTGTATTGTTATCACTGCGGTTTGTAAATTGTACTTTTAACTTTTGGTGATTATATTTTTTAAACAAATTGACAATAGTAATAACAATTAACTCTGCCAAAGTGCAGCGTAAGGCAGTAGGATTGAAGAAAGAAGACATTTTTGCTTCTAAACTAAATTTGACAAGAAGTTTGTATTTATGTATATATTTAAAACTTTTATTCGCAGCCCCTTCGGTGTGAGGACTTAGAAAATGAAACTAAAATAGACTTGGGCGTTGCGTTAAGCTTTCCCTGTTCAAATATAAGCAACATCCATTTAAGAGAATTTTTAAGTGACCGCCTCTAAGTTACGTTAAGTTGTTATAATCAGGCCTTAAGAATCGCTGATGCTATCGTTGTGCATAGTAAGTGAACAACAAACCTAAGTTCTCATTCACTACATATTTACATGGTAAATCGCTCAAAGAATTAACTTTAGTTATAGCCTTTCCTCTCCAATCATTGCATCCGAATTTCTAAATCTGGATCTTGCCGCTGGCCAGTGTTATTTTCACTAACCGGATAACTATAATATTTGCGGTGAGCAGAGTCCAAAGTTTGATGGGATACACAGGAGATGTTGCTTAGCAGTAAGCTGGTAGTCTTCCCCCCGTTTCCGTTTTCCCACGAAATATCGTTGTCGCCAATGAAACCAACTTTAGGCTAAAAATAACTAAATAAGTTCTTCACAAAAATAACAAGGAGGATTCTTAAAATAACAAAACCTAACACAAAGTACATATGTATAGCGCAATCCAACAACAAAACATTAAAAATGCAACAGTATTTAGATGTATAGTGGCGCATATAGCCGTGATTGATTTTGATTTATGACTGACTGTTGAACTGTCGGATTGACCCGAGAAGTAAAACTGACTTCCTCGCTATGCGCTAAATGACGCATGAAAGTTTTAATGGAATAAAGCAACATGTAGTTGTTCACAAACAAATAAAACGCAGAATAAATATAGAAGGAGAGAAAAAGTGCAAAAATTGGAATGCAAGCAATTTTATTGCATTTTAAATAGAGAATTGTTGCTTTGTAGCATTTCCAAAGTAGCAAAAAGTAGTGAAGGAAAATATAGCAACCTTTATCGTTCGCTGATATGCAATGTTGTATGCGCATAACTGTACATATGTTTGTGTGTTTATTTCATGTAGCATGCATCATTTGGAGTGTACTTCGATATATTGAATGCCATTCATTTGTCGATTTAAATTTTTTCTCTGTATGCTGACTGACTGAATGGAGTGTGAAATTGTTGAAACGTGAGTTGGCGAATCGTAACCCAATTCACAATTTGCATATACATGTGTGTGTATGTAGGAGTGTATGTACGTATGTAAATGCACTTAAATTCCATCAAATTTCTGCGAGCGCACTTTTAAGGAAGTACGAGGTTGCGTATACGCAGCGGCGAACTATAATATGAAATAAATAAGTAAGCCACTTATGCTTTAAAAAAAAAACACTACTTTTCTAATAAGTGCAAAAAATTTTGGCAGTACAAAAAAACAAAAACAACTGCCTTGATCTTTGCTATGATAATCAAACTTTATTTGTATCACTTTATGTCTTCAGCTAAGGATTAATTTATCAGCAATCATTGTCCCAGCTATGTCCCAGCGGAAGGACCATCCCAAAATAGCTGCCTATTCATCGCATTTGTTTAGTTGTATACACCACCCCATCACTTTGCTAAATAGAAAAAATTTCCTTCTCCCAACTTATTTAGCTCCTTTTTCTGTATGTAGTAATTAGACACTTCGTAAAACTATTTACGACTCCCTGCAGATATCTATACCTAATGCAATATGACTTGGCACAGACGACGATACCAGCCGTCGCAAGCCGCAAAAGACCTCCACTAATGCAATTAAGTTATTTGAAACTATTGTGGAAATTTGCTGACATTCGTGAAATTGTCACCATTTAGCTGGCGCATAAGGCGGTTGCCGTTGAAGTTGTGAATATTCACATTTTGACTTTTGCGGCTCTTATTCTTGCGAAATAGAGAACATTCAGCTATTTTAGTCGAAAATTTATGATGACGCAATGTGTTTACATAGAGTTGGAAGCGTAGTAACTGGGGCAGGAAATGTTGTTAAGAGAAAAGTGGCTAAGAATAATTGAATTGTGGTGAAGGTTGGTGAAGTATCTATGTAGTTCGCTGGAATTGAAAAGAAACTGTAAATGTGATATGAATGCACAGTAATCATTTTTGTTTATAGAATAAGGCAAATTGGGTAATAAAATATTTACCTCAATAAATATAGAAAGCGAATTTTTTGTCAGATTTATCATAAAATTTCTAATTGAAATATCAAACTTGGCACGGCAATACTTTTTACGCAGCCACTCTACCCGCTTTGCACATTCGTATTGAACATGTTGCTAAAATGAGGTGGCGCTGGGGTCGAAATATTTTCATAAAATCTCTATTTATGATTCGATTTTGAGGAAATTAGCAAGGTATGGGTGAAACGAGAAATATTTTAGGAAAAAATTATTTCGCTGGGGTCGAAATATTCAGAAAAGTCTTATTTGTTGTTCGATTTAGAAGATTATTATACTGAATACCTACTGAAATAGCGAATCCAGCAATAGATAAAGACTGTAATCAATCAAGACGAAATTAAAAATTATCGCATGGAGTTTCTTAATTCCTTCACTGCAAAGACCTTCCTGCGCATTAAATCGCACTTAAAGTTGGTGTACCGATTATGCTAAAAAAAAGAAAAAGAAAAGAAATTCAACTTCTACGAAAATATGCAACGTAACTACACCTAAGGTTGCAAAGCTGTAAAAAAACCTGAAAAATGGCAAATCTCCGAGTGTATTTCTGCCATGAAAAAATAGCTTCTCATAAAAATACAA
>NW_016189082.1:0-4003 GCF_001687245.7 Rhagoletis zephyria
TTGCCCGAATTCGTAAAAAGGGCTGTGGTACCTCCCATACTAACTAAAATTTGTATGTTGTATATCTCTTGAAATATTTGTGGTAGATTACTGGAAATTGGTATAGAGACATATGAAATAATTCCATACTCATGGAGAAAAATGTGCGGTATTGGGAAAGGGGGGCGTGGCACCTCCCATCTTAAATAAAAAAATAAGTGCACGAATTCTACCAAATTTAAACGGTATATTCGGACTATCATGCAGATGGGTTATGTGAAGTGGGCCCGTAGTCGGTCCAGCGGTTCATGATATATGACAGTTTATGTCTGTCACATGAACCACGTATATGGTTCAACAGCAAATACATGAAAAATCGAAAACATAGTGAAAAGTTGTTGCTATAATGTGCTGTGTTTATTTTTTCTTCGGATAAATTAAATCAAGTATAAACATGGCTGCAAGTTTTATAGATATAGTTCTTAGTTCATATTTGATTTTATTTTTTTTCGTCAATTTCAATATTTTTGCACAAATTTGTTCCAGCGTTTCGTACGAAAAGTTTGAGTACACTGGAAATTTTAATGCAGGTATTTCTCCTCATTGATTTATAGTGAACAAAACCATTGTGGAAAATTGTGGCTGTGTTGTATTCTTTGGCTTCGAATGAAGTTTTTCCAAGTGCTCTTTTACTGTCGATTGTGAATTTCATTTGATTATTTTAAAAAAGTGCGTTTACCATACGATTTATCGAATTCGTTCCTATGCATTGAGTTTTTCGTTCGCTATTGAATAAAATGCCACGATCCAGTCGTTCAAATATAGGCCGACGTACGCGTCTTGCGAACATGATGTTATCGCAAAGAAGATCGCAAAATGTTGAGGAGCACTCCCAACAAAAGGAAGTACGGCGTGCAGGATTTTTCATTAATTTTTCAATATTTGGTGTAGAGAAGCACACCGGGGTACCGCTAGTACATACATAAAATGTGAAGTTACATAAAAAAGATGCTTTTATTATTGTACTCGTCTTGCGTATGTTGTCGAATTCGAATTTGCAATGGAGCTTTGTTCTTCTCTTCCTCCTGACGGCTTTCAAAATGGAATTCATTTGCGTTCCATCTTCCACTCTGTAGTAAATGCAAATGTTGTGGAGTGCTCAAACAACGTTTATAACNTTCAATTTCCGCATCAGCAATCTGGGACTCGTTCTCCTCTTCAAGCAATAACGCCGCGGCTATGGATTTCATTTTTATAATTATGTTTCCACTTAAATAAAGCGCAAACGAAATTTTATTTTTAAATTACAATGATGTTAGATATATTTAGTTATTTTAAAATATTTACAAAATTTAACTTCAAAAGCTGCTATAGTTTGGTGGCAAATATTTCTTTTGTTTTGTTTCGATTTCACACATTCCAAGACAAACAGCTGATTTCGAGAGATGTTTTCACTTTTCCTCTTCCTCTTTCGATTCGATCGTAACGCAGAATACCTAAGTTCGATTCTTGCGGAGCGGAATGCGGGAACGTAATCGAAATGCAGAATAGGGCTGAATGAATAAAACCCCTTCCGGATTAAGCATTCTACTAGAAAAGTGCAGCTAAATAAAACAGCTAATCGAATAGGCAGCTAAACGGAATGTACCGTAGTAGAATAATTTTATTTTAGAAATTTGATCGTTACCTTAATCCATCTAATATTAATAATGGAACAAAATTTGTAGTACAAGTGATGGTCAATATATATTAGTTATAGCACGATAAAGCCAAAAGTATGGCTCCTAAGGATGCCTTAATGTAAACAAAGAAAATAGTTTGTCTCCTTTAAATTATGCTGAACTGAATATTTGTATTACTGTTTTATATTTTGATTTGTTTACCCCGAACGACATTGGGTGCTCTGCTAGTCTTATATATTAATAAACAAGCATGATTTTTGTGGTACACTTTTGTAGTTCATCCCCATTGATTTTCATGAAACTCATATCAAAAGAAAGAGGAGGTAATGTTGATGTGCCGAATTTAGTTTTTAACCCTCTAAGAGCCACATTGAACATATTAAAAAAAAAACTATTTCCAGTCCTGATTGGTACAAGTACAAGGCCCGAATATCAGTTAGAGAAGCAACATGACATCTTCTATATATATAAAATAATAGCCGTTTTCGTTGTTCGGAGTTAACTCAAAAACTACCGCATAGATTTCAGTCAAATTTTCAGAGGTTATACCTTGCATATATGGTCCTATTATAGGCTACCAGAAAACTCGGTAGGGGGCGCTGGGGTCGAGTTATTTATAAAAATCGTATTTTTGAACCGATTTCTTTTAAATTCAAAATGTAAGCTACCAGCATGATGGCAAACACGTTTTCCAAAAATAGTTGAGTTATTTATAACGCTGTTCTTTGTTTATGCGGGAAATGCATAAGTCGCTTAAACAAAATGATTTCTTTCAAATTCAAAAGGTAAAGTTTCAGCATAATAAAAAAAGACGTTTACCTAAAACGGAGCCGCTAGGTCGCGCGGGAGGCGAGTTATTTATAAAAGTTGTATTTATGAACCGATTTCGTAAGCCTGATGAAAAAAGCACTTGCGAAAAACGGACCCGCTAGGTGGTGCTGGAGTCGAGTTATTTATAAAAGCCGTATTTATAAACCTATTTTGTTAATACACATTCGAAACGTTTATTACTTTCATGATGATTTTGTTCATTCGACACATATTCAGCCTAGTGATGGCAAAAAAAACTTGATAATCGATTAATCGGTTAATTGATTAATCGAATGCATTTGATTAATAATTGCAATTAATCGTAAGAAATTAACCGATTAATCGGTCGTTTCGATTAATATCAAAAATTATTAAAAACTATTTATAAGTTATAAAAGCTTACTTACACCCCGTGTCAAAATTATAGCGCACCAAAATAATTTTTTTTGTTATTTAATTTTAGTTGTTTTTTTTAAATGTAGCTTATTCTTTTGCAAAAAGACATATCAATAAAAATATATCAAACGTTGTGCAATATTAAAAAAAAAAAGTCAACAAAAAATTCGAGCTTTTTAATTAGATTTATCAGAAAGATTTTTGATATGCAGTTTTGTAGCCCATTACATTTTTGTATAAAAAATTGCAATTGGTATGCAGATTTGTAGCCCATTCAAAAAAAATTGCAAGACTGAAGTATCTGGCACTTCCCGTTGATTTTTATAATTTTTTTTTGTGGTAACGGTGTTGCTTATTTTCTTCCATATGAAAACAAAGAATATGCGCAACCAGCGTTGCCAGGTTGACGTTTTTAACGTCATTTGGACGTTTTTTGTATCCTGTTGACGTTCGGACGTTTTTTGTGTAAAAAATTACGTTTTTAACTTCCCAGTAATTTTTCTCTGTTACTAAATCTTGTAAGTAGAACTAGTTTTGAATTATTTTCTTAACCAATCTTTACAAGCATTTCCTCGCAGCACTTTTCTACAAAAGATCATATATGTAATACTCCTATATTGGCAGTAAGAGCTAGTACCGTCCGAAAACACTACAGTACAGATNAGACCGTAATTTAGCATTTTCGACAACCGATTACCTAACCAAATGCTACAAGAAAAAGAAATATTAAGAATCAACGCGATTCTTTAGATTTTTATAATTTTTGCACAAAGTTTGAAATGTGGATTTATATTTTGTTTGTTATATAAAAATCTAGGCTTTTATGGAAAAAATAATAAACATTCAATAAACAAAAACAGCCACAATCGATCAAAATGTTGATGACTTAATCAGCTGATCACAAGTGTATGTATAACATGATTTTTATATAACGATCTCAAAGCAGTTTACAATGAATTTTAAATGTGCTCTGTCGAAATGATATCACAGCGCACGGCAGTGCGCGCGAGTGACGAAAGCAGCAACAGTAGCATGCTGAAATGACTCGCTTATATATTCACGAGATTTGGAAGTTTTTATCCAGAATTCCAATCGACATGTTTGATATATCGTTGGAAAGGTCTTGCAGAGTGTGT
>NW_016189083.1:0-4003 GCF_001687245.7 Rhagoletis zephyria
ATTTTCGAAAATCGAACGAACGGTGTAGATTTGATGACATGGACAAAAAGTGCAACCATTTAAAGAAGTTGTTTCTTTTTTTAACTATCTTTTAATGAGAGCACATAAGCCTGCCACATCTAGATTGATTCCTTTTATGCTCTAGCACAATACGAAAGTTGACCGATAACAGTTTTAGGTACGCACCAGCATCAGAATTTCAAAAAAAAGGAGTCACTCCACTTTGACTCTTCATAACTTCGTTTCTATTGCAAGCACATTCGGTTCTCCTCTCCAAATATTAACACTTTTTGCAACGTACAAATAAAAAGAAAAAATAAAAAAATAGGAGATTCACACATTTATTTGTGGAAATTTCTCAATTGGAAATTACCCATAACAAAATTACACTTTCAACAAAATACCAATTTCTAAATTTAGTTCTTCTGCGGCAGTGACGCACCGGGTAATATCTAGTCCAGTAATACAACACTTGATGGATTTGCAAAAGTTAGCAGGTGGAGAAGGACTTGGCTTCACTGGCGTTAGTTGGCACAGAAGAGCAACGACTGGCGTAGTTGGTTGAGCTCGGCCAAAATCGCTTAGGCGGTTATAGCGCCAAATTAGAAGAAGAAGAAGCTCATATTTTTACTTTATGGTCTACTAATGTTTTCATGTCCCGGTCTAAGTTTTTTTTTAAAAAAGTGGAAAAATGGTTAAAATAAATGTGGGAGCTAAATTAAAGTCTAAAGCCAAAATCCCATTATTGGAGCAATCAAGCACGATGAAAATCGGTACATATTGTACTACTTGCGCCGTTAGTGCGATCCTAGCTGTAGACGTATACAGTAAAATTTCATGGAAAATATTTTCGTTGAACATTTCAATCCATTAGGCTTCCGCCTGAAAGGGTCGTTTTGACCCGTACTTTAAGAGATCCCTAAAAAAGCAAATTCGGAAGATCGGGAGGGAGGGGACTAAAATGTTCCAGAGAAATATTTTTCCGAAAATATTACTATGGCTCTTCTCTGGCAAAATTTTTATGTCACCAACGTAAAGGTCTTTAAAAATTAATAAATAGCAAAAACCGATTTTAACAAATTTTTTGTGCATGGAAAAAATTCAAACTTGACTTTTATCTACTACATAGAATTTTTTTTTAATTTATCTTTGGTTGTCATTCCTTCTTGGCATAAAGTTTTTGCCTCAGGAGACCCCTGGTAAAATATTCCGATGAATAATGTTCTAGAACATATCAATCCTCGAACAAACTTCCAAATTTGCTATTTGAAGAGTTTCTTGAAATAAGGGTCAAGTCGGGCCTTTCAAGCGGGAGCTAACGAGTTGAAATGTGCTAAGGAAAAATCCCATGAAATTTTACTGTATACGCCTTAACGTTTTAATTAGCTCAGACACTTGTTCCACTTTTTTGAAAACTTCCGGGAAGCCGGGAAATGAAAACATTTGGAGTGATTAAAAATTCTGTAAAAGTATTTTTACGGTTATTTTACATTGATGCATGACTTTATGACATCGCGACGCTTACGACATCTTTATGTACTTTATTATTTTATTGGCTCTCTAACGAATGGCTCACACCTAGTATACTATAAATTAATACCAGTGCACAGCTTTACGTTATCGTTTCAACAAATACATACATACGTTTCACATCTATGTTTCACAGCAAAAGTTTTAAATACAAATATTTCCTTTTAAGTTTTCTAGAGATACTATCCTTCCACTTCTTTTAGCACGAATAACTTTCATTTCTGTACAAAGTATTTCAATAAATGACAATGTATGTACAACCTTTTTCGATTTCGTTTGACACGGCGTATACGCAACATGCTACCACCATGTACGCAGATGTTAAGTATACGCCGCGTCATAAATTTTCTATTCATCATGCGGGTGCTACTACAGTACATAAAACCCATAAACTTTATCGCTTTTGTCTAGCCGAAGGCGCTGAAATTCATTTTATAATCTAAATGCTTAGTTTTTATTAGGTCAACTCATATAATATTAATTATTCTCAATGGATTTTATAAAAAAGCAACCTATAGAAAAATAAACATATGTGGTAGTAAAGCGCTGCCAGCATACGAATTAATTAAATTAAATTAATCGTTGAACAAGAAGTAGGTCATTAGCCATGTTAAACTTTTATTGTGACTACAAAGCTAAATAATTATCAAGCAATCAAGTGTTCAAGGTTTTTTTTCGCATGAATTTGTTAAAAAAACATTATATAAGTAAAAAAAATTTTCCACGTGCCTTAATTTTCTTTCTACACACACATGAGAATTGAAAGTAAACTATACAAATTGCCATTACTCGAAGAATATGTATGTATGTATGTATGTATGTATGTGAAGTCTCTGCACTCAGTCTGCCATGCTTCTAGTCTAAATTATGCACATGTTCAGGGGCAAATAGTATTTGCACAGTTACATATACATACATACACATATCCATCAGGCACTATGAACTTACAGGTGAGTAAGTACAATCTTAGTGAAGTAAGACATTCGCGGTGTTAAGCACTTACACTAACAATGACAATGATGCTGAGAAGGGAGAGCAAGTTCAGATTTAATGAAAAGTGTGAATGAACTATGGAGATTTGAGTGCGGAAAATACACGGAGAACGTATTGACTATACCCAATATGAACATTTTCCAATTTTTTCTCCAATCTATGAGCAATCCTTGATTCTCAAGTGGATGTAAAACTTTTTTTCCAAGGTTTGACTAAAAATTGAATAAAGTTTAAATCCAAATTGATATTTAAGCATTTCTCAATTGAAGAGCATTAAAAAAAATATGCCCGTTTGTTTGAAAATCAACATTGGAAGTTGGAATATGTATTGGACCTTCACTTGACCTTCAATCCAAATGTTTATTGCGTACATAAACACTTCATATGTGTTCGTATGTACACTAGGCGATAAATGAAAGTGTAAATGAGAAAATTTTCAAAAAAATATTTATTCACTTGCGCGTACCCAAAATCAGTGCTGGGCAAGAACAATCAAACACTAAAAATTACTTATAATAATTATAATATTTCTGCGCTTCCATCCTCCAAAACATAATTGTAATAAATTGGACAAACATAGGATTTTTTTTTCAAGATACAAATTCGTGAGTTAGTGAAAATTTTGAGGATCTGAATTCGATACAGATTTTTAGGCAGCAGAAGTGTGTACATATGTACGTATATTGATTTTCGACTTATTCATGCCTTAAACAGGAAAAGACATCACTTCTAAGCAAAATAATGGACATCAAGAAGATTTTTTTTTTTTTAATTCAAATTAAGCTATTCAAGAAATGTTGGTGACTTAATGGAATTCGCACTGGATGTCAAAGTGGCTAATGCAGAATGGACTAAGCGTTAATCTTTCTAAAACTGATTGTGCTTACAAGGACAGAAGTGGTCTTAATTTTATTTGCCGAAGCTGGATGGCTAAAAACTGAATGTTTCCTTGAAATCAAAGTAGCAGGATATTCAAAATCTAAATCTCGAGAAGGAGAACAGAGAGGGAAATAGATGTAAGGTTATTTGAATAATAATACAGTATTTCTCCGCTTAATTGGCCGGCGTCTAATTGGTTTCCTCGCATAATTAGTTACCGAAAAGAGATATCCCTTAAATTTTTCACCCTTAATTGATATCCCGCCTAATTGAACCTAAAAGCTGGTTATGTCTGAAGTGCAATTNATGGAATTCGCACTGGATGTCAATGTGGCTAATGCAGAATGG
Source organism: Rhagoletis zephyria (assembly GCF_001687245.7). Lineage (NCBI taxonomy): Eukaryota > Metazoa > Arthropoda > Insecta > Diptera > Tephritidae > Rhagoletis > Rhagoletis zephyria. The sequence goes on from NW_016189083.1 coordinate 3,751, forward strand.
ACTAAGCGTTAATCTTTCTAAAACTGATTGTGCTTACAAGGACAGAAGTGGGCTCAATTTTATTTACCGAAGCTGGATGGCTAAAAACTGAATGTTTCCTTGAAATCAAAGTAGCAGGATATTAAAAATCTAAATCTCGAGAAGGAGAACAGAGAGGGAAATAGATGTAAGGTTATTTGAATAATAATACAGTATTTCCCCGCTTAATTAGTTACCGAAAAGAGATATCCCTTAAATTTTTCACCCTTAATTG
>NW_016189084.1:0-914 GCF_001687245.7 Rhagoletis zephyria
AAAAAGTTTCATATGAATTTAAAGAAAAAACCCATTACGCACTTATTTTACAACTACAAAAAAGTTTAAAACTACAATAAACTACAAACGATTCTGGACCTGAATGCATTAAACCTGAAGCTGTAGTTGTAAAAAGCTTCATACGAGTTTTTCAAAAAGCGCATTACGCACTTATTTTTCAACTACAAACAAAAATTTTAGAACTACAATCAACTACAAACGATTCTGGGCCAAAATTCATTAAAATTTAGGCTGCAGCTGTAAAAAGCTTCATATAAATTAAAAAAACGCGCTACGAACTTATTTTTCAACTTAAAAAAAGTTTAAAACTACAATCAACTACAAACGATTCTGGGCCAAAATTCATTAAAATTTAGGCGGTAGCTGTAAAAAGCTTCATATAAATTAAAAAAACGCGCTACGAACTTATTTTTCAACTTAAAAAAAGTTTAAAACTACAATCAACTACAAACGATTCTGGGCCAAAATTCATTAAAATTTAGGCGGTAGCTGTAAAAAGCTTCATATAAATTAAAAAAACGCGCTACGAACTTATTTTTCAACTTAAAAAAAGTTTAAAACTACAATCAACTACAAACGATTCTGGGCCAAAATTCATTAAAATTTAGGCGGTAGCTGTAAAAAGCTTCATATAAATTAAAAAAACGCGCTACGAACTTATTTTTCAACTTAAAAAAAGTTTAAAACTACAATCAACTACAAACGATTCTGGGCCAAAATTCATTAAAATTTAGGCGGTAGCTGTAAAAAGCTTCATATAAATTAAAAAAAACGCGCTACGCACTTATTTTTCAACTTATAAAAAGTTTAAAAATACAATCAACTACAAACGATTCTGGACCTGAATTCATTAAAATTGAATCTGTAGCTGTAAAAAGCTTCATATGAATTTA
>NW_016189084.1:1000-3610 GCF_001687245.7 Rhagoletis zephyria
CTGTAGTTGTAAAAAGCTTCATATAAATTTTTTAAAAACCCATTACGCACTTATGTTTCAACTACAAACAAAAATTTTAAAACTAAAATCAACTACGAACGATTCTAGACCAGAATTCATTAAAATTTAGGCGGTAGCTGTAAAAAGTTTCATATGAATTTAAAGAAAAAACCCTTTACGCACTTATTTTTCAACTACAAAAAAGTTTAAAACTACAATAAACTACAAACGATTCTGGACCAGAATTCATTAAAATTTAGGCGGTAGCTGTAAAAAGTTTCATATGAATTTAAAGAAAAAACCCTTTACGCACTTATTTTTCAACTACAAAAAAGTTTAAAACTACAATAAACTACAAACGATTCTGGACCAGAATTCATTAAAATTTAGGCGGTAGCTGTAAAAAGTTTCATATGAATTTAAAGAAAAAACCCTTTACGCACTTATTTTTCAACTACAAAAAAGTTTAAAACTACAATAAACTACAAACGATTCTGGACCTGAATTCATTAAAATTAAATCTGTAGTTGTAAAAAGCTTCATATGAATTTTTCAAAAATCGCATTACGCACTTATTTTTCAACTACAAACGATTCTGGGCCAAAATTCATTACAATTTAGGCGGTAGCTGTAAAAAGCTTCATATAAATTTAAAAAAAACGCGCTACGCACTTATTTTTCAACTAAAAAAAATGTTAAAACTAAAATCAACTACAAACGATTCTGTACCTGAATTTAAAATTGAAGCTGTAGCTGTAAAAAGCTTCATATGAATTTTTTAAAAATCGCATTACGCACTTATTTTTCAACTACAAACGATTCTGGACCTAAATTCATTAAAACTGAAGCTGTAGTTGTAAAAAGTTTCATATAAATTTTTTAAAAAACCCATTACGCACTTATTTTTCAACTAAAAAAAAAAATTTTGAACTACAATCAACTACAAACGATTCTAGACCAGAATTCATTAAAATTTAGGTGGAGCTGTAAAAAGCTTCATATGAACTAAAATCAACTACAAACGATTCTGGACCAGAATTTATTAAAATTTAGGCGGTAGCTGTAAAAAGCTTCATATGAATTTTTAAAAAAATTAAAACTACAATCAACTACAAACGATTCTGGACCTGAATTCATTAAAATTGAAGCTGTAGCTGTAAAAAGCTTCATATGAATTTTTTAAAAATCGCATTACGCACTTATTTTTCAACTACAAACGATTCTGGACCTAAATTCATTAAAACTGAAGCTGTAGTTGTAAAAAGTTTCATATAAATTTTTTAAAAAACCCATTACGCACTTATTTTTCAACTAAAAAAAAAAATTTTGAACTACAATCAACTACAAACGATTCTAGACCAGAATTCATTAAAATTTAGGTGGAGCTGTAAAAAGCTTCATATGAACTAAAATCAACTACAAACGATTCTGGACCAGAATTTATTAAAATTTAGGCGGTAGCTGTAAAAAGCTTCATATGAATTTTTAAAAAAATTAAAACTACAATCAACTACAAACGATTCTGGACCTGAATTCATTAAAATTGAAGCCGTAGCTGTAAAAAGCTTCATATAATTTTTTTAAAAAACCCATTACGCAATTATTTTTCAACTAAAACAATAAAATTTAAAACTACAATCAACCAAACGTTTCTGGACCTGAATTCATTAAAATTTAGGCGGTAGCTGTAAAAAGCTTCATATAATTTTTTTAAAAAACCCATTACGCAATTATTTTTCAACTAAAACAATAAAATTTAAAACTACAATCAACCAAACGTTTCTGGACCTGAATTCATTAAAATTTAGGCGGTAGCTGTAAAAAGCTTCATATAATTTTTTTAAAAAACCCATTACGCAATTATTTTTCAACTAAAACAATAAAATTTAAAACTACAATCAACCAAACGTTTCTGGACCTGAATTCATTAAAATTTAGGCGGTAGCTGTAAAAAGCTTCATATATTTACAAAAAAAAAACGCGCTACGCACTTATTTTTTCATTTAAAATAAAATTTTAAAACTACAATCAACTACAAACGAATCTGGACCAGAATTCATTAAAATTTAGGCGGTAGCTGTAAAAAGCTTCATATATTTACAAAAAAAAAACGCGCTACGCACTTATTTTTTCATTTAAAATAAAATTTTAAAACTACAATCAACTACAAACGAATCTGGACCAGAATTCATTAAAATTTAGGCGGTAGCTGTAAAAAGCTTCATATATTTACAAAAAAAAAACGCGCTACGCACTTATTTTTTCATTTAAAATAAAATTTTAAAACTACAATCAACTACAAACGATTCTGGGCCAGAATTCATTAAAATTGGAGCTGTAGCTGTTAAAAGCTTCATATAGATTTAAAAATAAAACCGCATTACGCACTTATTTTTCATCTAAAAAAATATTAAACTACAATCAACTACAAACGAATCTGGACCAGAATTCATTAAAATTTAGGCGGTAGCTGTAAAAAGCTTCATATACATTAAAAATAAAAAACGCGCTACACACTTATTTTTCAACTAAAAAAAAAAAAATTAAAACTACAATCAACTACAAACGATTCTGGACCTGAATTCATTAAAATTGAAGCTGTAGCTGTAA
>NW_016189084.1:3654-4003 GCF_001687245.7 Rhagoletis zephyria
AAAAAACGCGCTACACACTTATTTTTCAACTAAAAAAAAAAAAATTAAAACTACAATCAACTACAAACGATTCTGGACCTGAATTCTTTAAAATTGAAGCCGTAGTTGTAAAAAGCTTCATATAATTTTTTTAAAAAACCCATTACGCAATTATTTTTCAACTAAAAAAATGTTTAAAACTACAATCAAATACAAACGATTCTGGACCAGAATTCATTAAAATTTAGGCGGTAGCTGTAAAAAGCTTCATATAATTTTTTTAAAAAACCCATTACGCAATTATTTTTGAACTAAAACAAAAAAATTTAAAACTACAATCAACCAAACGTTTCTGGACCTGAATTCATTA
>NW_016189085.1:0-4002 GCF_001687245.7 Rhagoletis zephyria
GTACCGCACTGGGCCGTGGGCGGGTAAGCGCAAGGCGTTACATTCCGTCACATTCTCGGCCAATTTGGTTGCCTTTGTTAATCTCATTTCGTTGGCTGATAAGAAAAAAGGCAGACCAGCCGGTCTAAGGTGGCAGGCGCTTCTCGGCGTGCGTCTTTTGTGTTGGTATTCTTTTATCTGTTGTTTTTTTATTATTTCAAAAACAAACAATGCCAACTTATCGTATGTTTAATAATAAAACAAATGATAAGAAAATAACAAATTTTTCTAGATATGCATCTTTTTAGGCCACCGTATTCGTCTATTTCATAAAAATTAAATAGCAGCAGAATAGTTGGCCTTGATTGTAATTGGGTTAACATATGAAAAATTGGAAAAAGCAGCAAGAGTTTACGTGTCGAACTTAGCTCAGTGGGTAGATGATCCGAAGTTGCGATGAAGAAGTCTGATGAGGAGATGTGGTAATCCCCGAAAGAGCAGCTATAACTTCTACTTCTTTTAAACTATTGTTGTTTTTCCACAATAATTTTTCGAAAATAGCATCAAGTTCAATAAAATTGTTTAAAATTATTAACTTAAATTGTTTAAAATTAAAAATAAATCAAGCGATTTGATTAGTTAATGTTCGAAATTTTTTCTCTGTTCTTAATACAATTTTTATAGACGAAGATTACTCCAACAAAATCTTTCTTAACCCTTCCAATACCATAGGTCTAGTAGTGAAAAAATTACGCTTTGAATTGCGGCTTGTTTTTAATGAAAAGTCAAATGAAAATATCATGATGTAAAATTTTGGATTGAAAAGTTTGCTAAATAATTATTTTTTCAGTTTTTTACATCTTTTTAATTAAAAATGTTTAAATACTAATGTAATACTAAAGTAATACTAATGTATACTTAATGTAAATAATAAAACCTAAATAAAATTATTCAAAAGGGTTTAATAAATCTCCAATAAAATTTTTTTCAAAATTTATTTATTCTTTTCAAAATTTAAATTTTTTTGTTAAATTTTATAGTTTACGCCCAAGATTCAATAACACAATGTTATGTAATTTGTGACAGCTCAAATTTGACACTCCTTTATCTAGATTTGTATTTTGGCAGTAGGAGAAAGGTTAAGAATGTGATCGCCTTTTGCGAAAACGGTAGTAGAAAGGTACTAAAAAGTGCGCAAAGTATACAATTAGAAGTAAAAAGTGTATCACTAATTCTAAGTGAATTTGCAATATATTTGGTGTTTTTATGAAAATACTAAACAATACGTAAAAATATAGATTTTTAATTTAAGTTATTCGTCATTTCCTGGAACAATTCTAGAATACCGACCGTTCAGCTATGCAAAAACGAAAAATGCAGATCAATAGAACTTTCTACTCTCATTTCAACCATGCCAAAATTATTTAGCGCAAGTAAAATATAAAGACGTTTTAGAAGGTTAAAATTAAATTTTTTGATTTTTTTAAATATTAATATCTTATGAACCACATAATCGATTAAAAAACTAATAACGCCACCATAAAGATAATCAATTTATCTTTCAGCTGATATACATAATTGAAATNCTCTCATTTCAACCATGCCAAAATTATTTAGCGCAAGTAAAATATAAAGACGTTTTAGAAGGTTAAAATTAAATTTTTTGATTTTTTTAAATATTAATATCTTATGAACCACATAATCGATTAAAAAACTAATAACGCCACCATAAAGATAATCAATTTATCTTTCAGCTGATATACATAATTGAAATTGTTTTTTTTTATATATTTAAACCAAAACCACTAAAATACGAACAAATGTTATTTTTTCATGAAATAACCTTTTTTGAAAAAAAAAAACTGCATGATTAATGGTAAAGAAATTTATATAGTACAAGCTATTATCTTTAATCCGATATATATATTTTACCATGATCTACTTTTGGGTTTTAAGAATTAAGTGATAATAAAAAATATAAATAAACAAAGCAAATAAACCTCTTATATCTTCTTTGTTTTTTACCTGCGCCAAATAAATTTGGTATCGTTGAAATCAGCGTAAAAAGTTCTATCAATCGGCACTTTTGGTTATTTTATATCTAAACGGTCGCTATTCTAGACTTGTTCCAGAAAAGAACGCAAACGAAAGTGATGCCAACGAATATTTAGTATGAAGAATTTTTGGTTTTACCACTAATATAACTAGAAACTGTTGAGTGAGCAACATTCTGCACAAGTAAAGGAGCCGATTTTATGTGTGGGAGNGAACGCAAACGAAAGTGATGCCAACGAATATTTAGTATGAAGAATTTTTGGTTTTACCACTAATATAACTAGAAACTGTTGAGTGAGCAACATTCTGCACAAGTAAAGGAGCCGATTTTATGTGTGGGAGCGAGAAGACTGTTTTATTACAAAACCTTTCTATTATTGAATCATGGTTTACGCCATACAATGTTAAAGTCGACTCTAAATTTTGTTTCAGCATTTTTGAAAGATATTTCATCGAAAACTACCTTTAGGGTCTACTTTATTTTGACTATGAATAAGCCTCATTGTCCCTAAGTGGATGCCGCATATCGGAGAAGATGGAGGAGAAGATGAAATGACGAACTGTATGAGCTTTTTAACGACATGGACATAGTTAAGCGCATAAAAATTCAGTGATTGCGTTGGCTTGGACATGTTGTACGCATGGGTGACGACTCTCCGATGAAAAGATCCTTCGACTCCGCACCCATGGGTGGACAACGAAAGCAAGGGCGCCCACGAACGCAATGGAAGGACCAAGTGCAGAAGGACCTGTCTGCGCTCGGGATAGCCAACTGGCGCAAATTCGCTCAGGAGAGAAGCAATTGGAAGCTTTTTGGTATCGGCCCAGACCGACAAACGGTTGTAGTGCCAAATAAGAAGAAGAAGAAGAAGTCCCTAAGTAGGACTACTATTCTTGGCGAATATACGAGCAGAGATTTGAAGAACGCAATAGAGTTTTCGCCTCGAAAAAATATTTAGGTATTAGAACTCGTTCTCAAAAGTATTAATTTTTTAATGGCAGGTATGCCAATTACAGCAAGCGGTAGTACGACTCGGAGACAGCAAGGGTCACTGGCTCCAAATAGCATATGTTTTCAACAAATTACTTCATTTGTTGGTTGGGAATTCAAAACAAGGAAAATTGCAAAGATAATGAAAAGGTTCCCCAAACAAAAAAGAGTTGCATAATTCTAAGCACTAGATAGCTAATTTCCATACCAACAAGGCGAATGCAGCCAAGAGGAATCGGAAATTCATGCTCTCGACTGGAGCCGCATCGGTTAGAGTGGAGGCCTACTAGGGCGTGACGGTTTCAAAACGAAAAAAGATTGTAAAAGCCTCAACGAGTTTTGAAGGAAAAGTAAAAAATAAATAGATTTTATTTCGAGCAAGAAAAGTCCGTAAAGTTTATTTTTATGGTTGGAAATTCTTATATAAATAATCCCGAAAATTCCCGAACAAAACACAGAAAAGTCACGAAATTTCGAAAATACTTGCGAAATCTCGAAAGGTCTTGATAAATGTAAGCGTAAAAATAGTCGAAAAGTTTCAGAATAAAATTCCGAAATTACCAGAAAAAGTCGTTTAGCACAATATGTAGAAAGAAAAGTTAAGACAATTTTCTATTGATATTTTTTAGATACATTTTGTTGCGCTGCGTTTCATTTACTTCATACTGGCCTTGAGCAAACAAATTTATAACTGTTTAAAAAATTTAATTTTGCATTTATGGCCTACTTTCAATTTTCTAGCTTTCCCCCATAAACGAACAACTTCCCTTCAAATTGTTTTAATTATAGGTTAATACATTTTATTAAACTATTCGAACTTCATGCTAGTTAAGGAAAACTTGCCCTTNATATGGCCTACTTTCAATTTTCTAGCTTTCCCCCATAAACGAACAACTTCCCTTCAAATTGTTTTAATTATAGGTTAATTCATTTTATTAAACTATTCGAACTTCATGCTAGTTAAGGAAAACTTGCCC
>NW_016189088.1:0-4001 GCF_001687245.7 Rhagoletis zephyria
TAGCCTATAAGAATTCTTCAATTTCCAATAAAAGAATGCCAAAATTAAAAGCTCATTANTATAGCCTATAAGAATTCTTCAATTTCCAATAAAAGAATGCCAAAATTAAATGCTCATTTTTTTGTGTTTACCTATGTATGTATGTATCTCAATAAATAATGTAATTGTTGGTGTTGTACGGTGTTGACCTTGTTTGGCGGATTATGTGAGCGTTGTTGACCTGTGATGTACGAATGTCGGTTGCTGTCCAAAGTCGAAGTCTCTAATACCCCTCTATGTTTTGAATCGCCACTACAACAATCAGACCTGAATCAAAACTGCCGGAGGCGAATGCAAAATTTGCTAACTAATTTACCCCACTCCCCAACATGGAAAACGTCCAAGCACCTCACATCGGTTAGATGCAGGATCCACATGATGGTAGCGCTGGCCAACTTCCATAACCAAAAATACATTCAAATTCAATTAAATAAAAATGTTGTACAGTTCCTCAAAAAAAATCTCTTTTGCAGGATGTTGTGATCCGCTAAGGCACTTTCGGAGTAGAACCCGTACCGCCCCCATGTTTTCCAGCTAGCGCATTTACCTTAGGTCTTGAACTAAAGGTGTGAGAAAATAGACNTTGACCTAAGTAAAGCCGCTAGTGGAAACCTACTCTGTCCCGAAAATAAGGAAATATCATGAAAATGTATAGTTAACAGTACAGCAAAAAAAAATTAAAAGAACTAAGGGTGTGAGAAAATAGACAAAAAAATATACCTAAACGTTGGGCGCCATTGTTATGTAACTGCTTGTACTGGACTGGAAGTCACGGCGGGTCGGCATGGTTGTAGCCCGGCTTTAGCTCGTCATCACTTGTCGTGGTTCTTGCCGTTCCTTTCAGCCCACAGCCATAAACAAAAAAAAAAAGGTTCATGCCGGATAGAGGAAATGGAAACGAGAGACAACACTGCGGCAAAAAGTAAAGCGGTAGAAAACCAGTCCTGTCAGGAGGGAGCCGTCCCACCCCATCTGTCTGTACAGCAAACAGCCGTGAACCCCACTTTGGCTCCAAAACATAGAAGTGGAGTTCCCTAATCCTGACCTTAGTTCGCCAGTCTATCAGTCAAGTTAAGTCCTTACTTCGTCAGTTAGCCTACGTCTAACATTACCTTTTGCCTGCCAAGTCGCCACGAGGGCAACACCAACACCAAACGGCAGAAAACTCAGCACGCCATCTCGCCTTACTCTTGCTTCACCTATAAACAATGATAACGTACATTCCTTTTTTTCTGAAATATATATACACAATCTTTATTCACTAAGCATACTATTTACTACCACTAAATCTACTTAAATTCAGATTATTTTTACCACTTAAATTCTATTAACTTAGCTATTTATTCTTACTACTACTATGTACACCTATACTAAATTCGTGGCAGTTTCTTACCTTTCAACGGGCTTCTTCCTGGTCGGTGGAGACCTGTTACCACTGCTGGACCGCTCGTGGCGGTATATTTAGCGCTTCTTGTTATAAAGAAGGAAAACACAAACACTTTTGCTTATTTTTGCTTTTACTAAACTTTCAACTGTTTTTCACTTAACACTCGTACATGTGTTACCCACAGGACCGCGACTTTTCTTTGATCCTGTTTGTGGATTAACACCGGCTTAAATAGGCGTTGGTGATTGGGGCAAAAACCGTGGTGATCCTGTAGGTGTTGGATCGAACCTATGGTTTCCCGTATTTTCATCAAGCCGTTTCTAAGACGTAATTGTTGGGCCCAACAGTTGCCAGCAGTTTCGTAGCAGTTGAGCTAAACTGCTACGTGTTATGAACGCGCCTATTGTTCTTTCTTTAACGGAGCTCAAACAAATTCAAATTTTAAACTTTGTTCAATATTTAAGAAAATTCAACAAACTTTCGTAAACATTTTAGGTTAATGGATCGCCGATTGCCTGAAGTGCTTGGTATCTTCGGATATACATATGCACAGACATATCGAGCCCTAACTGCCAAAATAAGTAAGTGACATTTTTTTCAAAATTTTCATTTTGATACAAAAAGCCATCTAGATGCTCTAGGAATATTTCTGCATCAAAAAGAAAATTAAAAAAAATATGCCGCTTACGTTATTTTGGCGGTTAGGGCTCGATATGTACACTTCACTCATATTACAAAAACAATAAGATTTATTTAATTTTTTTCCTTTTCATAAAATTCTAAGAATATTAAACACAACTCAACAAAACTTATAAACAAGATAAATAGATACTACATAAAATAAAATCCTTCAAACTCATTGTGGCTAGAACGAAAAAAGTAAAGCATACCAAGAAAAATCACATATGAGAGAAAATCTCTCAAGTGGGCCAAAATTGGATGGTCAAGTTTTTTTCGAACAACGGTTTACGACCATAAAAAAATATAATTTGAACAATTTTGCAAAATTCGATTTTTTACAAGAGCTATTGTTATTAACTTTTTTGATGACTTCAGTAATTATTTATTATCCACTGATTTATATATATATATATATTTATGTATCCTTCTAATTTTTTCCAAGATAATAGTTAATTAGACACGCTAGTCTGATTGTTTTAATTTTTCAAATAATCATATAATCATTATTTTGTATACAATCTTTAATTTTTTTTAGCAAATTTATAAACAAATGGAAATATTTTTTACTTCTCGATCAGCTTTTTTAATGGTTTACATTGAATATCAATCCTTATTCTATAATACATTATTTAAAAAAAGAAAAAAAAAAGCGAACTTGCACGGAGTCGCTAGTTAATCAGCCTCATTGCGTAAGTCGTAAATTAGGCTAAATTGTACGACTCGACAACATTGGAATTGTTTACTGTCGTGCTGAAAAAAGTAAACGACGAAATTTGTCGAAAACTATACAGTGCTGCCAAGTTTTTCCGTTTTAATACACTAGTCGAGTGGAAATTTTAGGCAATGACGTGAAATTTTCGATACGATTCGACTCTCGAAAAACGACTTGCGTTCGACACGACTCTCGAAATGAGGGTGATTAATTTTTTTCGCTCCTGCCACGGGTGCTTTTGCCTTCATGCCGCAAGGACTCGCGGCGAGCGTGGTGCAACCAGAGAACGCAANATTGTTTACTGTCGTGCTGAAAAAAGTAAACGACGAAATTTGTCGAAAACTATACAGTGCTGCCAAGTTTTTCCGTTTTAATACACTAGTCGGGTGGAAATTTTAGGCAATGACGTGAAATTTTCGATACGATTCGACTCTCGAAAAACGACTTGCATTCGACACGACTCTCGCAATGAGGGTGGACTCGCGGCGAGCGTGGTGCAACCAGAGAACGCAAAAAAAAAAAAATTATTTATAAACATAAGCATAGATTCTTTAGTACAATATTTTTTAAAGTTGTATACATAAGTATGTACATATATAACATACGTACATATACGTATGTATTGCCTATACAATTGCTAGGGCTTTATATATTGTGCCTGTACAATTACGGTGACAGGTAATAAGGTCAATTGACTTTATTTCCCACCCTGGTTCGAAATAAAGTCCTTTATTTCCCACCCTGGTTCGAAATAAAGTCAATTGACATTATTACCTTTTCAAAAGCGAAATAAAGTCAACAAAAATTTGGAAATAAAGTCATTGACGCTATTTCCTCATTCAAATGGAAATAGCGTCAAGAATGCTTAAAGTATGTCGATTCATAGAAAAAAATGTTGCTCTTACAATAAACATTGCCCCGTAAGTATTGTTTTTTAATAAATGACAAAGTTTATTGCCAAATCCTCAGTGTTGTGATATTAATCCACACACAATCATGAACTACCACCAACTGATTTTATTAAAAAAATTTAAATTACGAATATGTAAAAACACGATGCGAAAAACTAAACGCCTGCGCACAGCTGGAATACGAGAAATATTTGAAGAAAGAGTGTAGAAATGATCCATAACTTGCAAAACATGTTTCGTTTCCACAAAAATAAAGCGAACACTATTAAAT
>NW_016189090.1:0-4001 GCF_001687245.7 Rhagoletis zephyria
AAAACTGATGCACCGCATATGCAAAGTAACCAAATTATAAATTTAGTACCTCAATACTCGCGAGGTAGGCCCGCGATTTTCGCGCCAGTCCACAAAAAAGTGCATACGCGTGGAAGTCAAGCGCAGTACTCACTCGTCGACAAATTTAATGCAGAAGGCTTTCCTGGAACCGCACCGCTCGTAACATACAAACCTGACAAGGTATCAAAAATATGTTGCCGTGGTCTACTATAGTAGGCCCCGCGTGTACTCTAGTGTTACATATTCACACCTCATACAAGTACAAAGGTAAACTCATATAAACATTAATCAGCGGGCTCACTGAATGTTATCTGATAAAACTTAAATAGTCTGTTTTCTTCAATTTAAAGAAGTTGGCAAAAGAGAGATTAGAATGCTGCTTGAGTGGCAGTATCTTGATTGTTTCGATTACGTAAATTCGACTGCCGTGTGAAGATTCGTTAACATTTAGGAGTTATTTGTTTTACTTATTGTCGTCTGAAGTGAAAAAAGACATAACAAACATCAGCGTTGAAATGCAAAAAGTCATAACTAATAACAATTCAAAATTCACTGCTTGATTTATATGATGGATTTCATCGATTAAAACAACTCCCCACATCATTTTATAAAAAAAAATTTTGTCACGAATTTTTCCATTTCATTTACGATGTTGTTGCGTCTTTTTGCATTTCAGGTGACGATATGTACATACTACAAATGTTTTTAAATACATATAAACAGGTTTAAAAAAAAAATAAAAATAACATTTGGAATTTTATGTAGCAATGATAAGCTTTTAACCATTTCTAAGTAGATAACAAAATGAAAAAAATATATATATTTATATGGTACATGCACACATATTAAAATTTGTTTCGGTTTCTACATACATACATACATAGGAATTATGTGTCTGCGATTGATAGCATTTGAGTTTATAATGCCTAATGAGACCTTTTTGGACTTCAAAGATCAACCACGATTTAGATTGTTGCAAATGTTAATGCACTATATATGTAAAATATCTATCAAAAATTGCAATTTAAATTAATAACACAGTGCTACAAAAAGGAATAAAGTAGAAATACATCCTCAGTAAGGGAAGCCAGTAAAATTGCTAAAAAGTAGTGGGTAGACACTGTGGTCAGTGGTAAAAAACTGTTACCAATTTTGGATAGTTGTAAGCCGCGCAAAGTCCGTAAAACACTCGGACACCATTGTCCGCAGAATGCATCATACTAGGCCGAGCATACTTTGAATTGCCATCAAATTATAATTTAAGAAAGTTTTATTATGTGGCAATTGAGAAGTGCATATGCAAAAATTTCATAAGTTGCATAAAAGAAATATTTTCTTTGCATAGCATGCCTGTTAAAATTCAGCCTCCTCCTCCTCCTCCTTGGAGTGAGTAAAAACGTCGCCAAATTTGAAAAGAGGAAAAAAGTGAGCGAAAATTGTGTTTGCTGGGCAAATAAACACAGATCTCTTTGAATTTTATAAATTGACGAACATACTTACTGAAATGTTGATAGTCCACCGAGCTACTGAGCTTTAATAGGCGGCATACCCGGTTCGTCTGACTCGCGAGTCAGTTTGGAAGTATACATTGTATAATATATTAATGAAAATAAATATGTTAGTTACACCGACATGGCTCTCGAGTGACTCAACTGTGTGTAGTCGAAAGGCGATTCGGCACGTACACAGATGACTCGCGAGTCAGACGCGCCATCTATAGCGCCAATTAAGTGCGCAAAGGTTTTATAACCGTAAGTCAAGATTTTGGGTATATTTGGCAAATTTCATATTTCGATTCTTGCTTTACGCGACAAGAAAGATAACATCACTTTCCAGCATATATGTATGTATGTATTACATATGTGCATTGCAGGTATTTTAGAGAGTCGTACACACTGTAATACAAAGACGAATTATAAAAATTTCATATACATACATATGTATGTACATACAGACATACATTTTTTTAAAGAGATTTTGCTTGATTTTTTCACGGCACACATCTGCTCTTTGCATACGAAAAAGTCCACTTACCAATTTCGCGTTTATCTTTTAATTTATCAGCGCCGCCATACCACCAACACTGAAATTCTTGAATCTTGAAACTGGCTGACCTCCGTTCTTTTTCCAGATCGGGATTGACGCGAGCTGGTATGAGACTGGTTTCGGTGGGCATTTTTTTCAACGTTTAATTTTATACTTGCAAGAATGTAACGAAGTAAATTTTATTAAAAATGCAAATGTCAAATTACGTTTTCAAAATTTGTTCATGCAATGCGTGATGCCACTACTACTACCAACGGCACGCAATCCCGCAGACCGACTGTCAACAACACAAACCGAGCTGAAGCTTTTCTAAAACAATTTCTCTTTGTATTGGCTGAGTGATGGTTAAAAAGCGTTCGTTTTATCACTCTCTCTAGAAATGCGATCTGCCAATAAAAATAAAAAGCATAAGAGCGGGCTATTTTTTACGCTCTATTTTGGAGCTTTTTTATCTGCACCTGTTTGTATACCTTACTAGTTATTAACACTGCTAGGGCTTGTAGGCTCGCGCGCTGAATATTTTGGCTTTTATTATTGTATGTAATGGTGAATTCGTTTCATCCAAAAAATGTTGCCCTTCCCTGGTGCAAAATGTGTTTTTCCTTTCTTGTCCTTGTCTAGCTCACGCATTTCATAATATTGTCGAAAGAGGCAATCAAACGGCAACATTTTTTGGTAGAAACGAAATCATCATAAGTTTTGTCTAATTTGCCTTGTCTTATCAGCCATTATTTTCATAAACTGCCCATTTAAGATATCGCAAATCACAATGACATGTGTATTTATGTACACTATTTGGTCGATAACATGTGCCACTAGAGCACTGTTTTCAAACAAGATCAGGCAGATATAACGTGACAAAAATTGCAGATATCAATCCACAGTTGCTATTTCTTCTTCGGGCTTAGAGGTAGATAGACGTAATGGTTGCTCCTAAATTTTCGCAGACTTGTTGAAAATTTATGAAGATATAGAAAAAGAACTCCTTACTTTTTGAAGCACAAATTTCGATAAAACCACTCTTACGAAACTTTTGTCGAAAGATGCTTTCGCAGGAAAGTCTTCTAAGATGAACGAGAAAACTTGGTGTCTCTTCATGGCTGGACCAGAGAAGTAGGGGTGGGCTAATGAGTGTGGCAGATGTTGGGGTTGATTTTGGATAGTTAAGATGTATCACATGCATTTTTAAGTTTCACAAAGGCGGCTCGACTTCGAAGAAGACACTGTTGGGGTCGTAAAAAGGGTTCACCATGTAGATGACATTCTGGTTACATCAGGAGGCATTCCATGAGAGTTCTTATTTGTCTTTGCTCCTAGTGCTAGCGGCAATCGACTTGCTCCGGTTGCTGTTCTTAGGGCGGAGGGGGAGAGAGCAAGCTGTCGAAGGTAACTCATAAAATTTTCGGATCATTTACAGTCGGTATGTTTGACCTAAGTTCTGCTTCATTGAGGTGTAACATAAAAAACTTAGGTACTACATAAACTGAATGTTATTTAATAAAGATGCTTGATATTTTACTTAAACAGTTTCTTCGACAAGCCCCAGTAGTGTGAAGACAGAGGACAATAGACGCTTAGAAAACCCATCAGCAAACACCTTTCTGGAACAAAGCTATAGTTTATTATATTCGTCTTAGAATTTTTACCGATTAACCATAAATTAGGCTTCAAACACAAGAAAGTAATTAAATCAAGAGCATAGCTTTCTTTTTGGGCTACATAATTTATTGAAAAAAAAAATTGTTTCCATAAAAATTGCCATCCTAAACCCTACAATACAAGCCGGTATTGAAAATTAGCAAACATTTTAACTAAAAGTACGGTAGCTTTATAAATTCGACTTTAGAAAAGGCTTAAGCACTGTATGGAATGACTTCGGCACTGGCTGCTGATTCAAGGGACTCTGTTTAGCCAAATCAAACATACGCTCATAA
>NW_016189091.1:0-4001 GCF_001687245.7 Rhagoletis zephyria
GCGCACACAAGGGGTGGGTTTTGGGGTTTAAGCTAAGAGCCTCAAATACAAACATTATCTTAAAAGTTAACATTGTCCTAAAAGTATGCAATGCATTCTCACTTCCTGTTTGTTTTTTACTCTTTACACCCTAAAAGAGTGCTCTTCTGATATTTACTTAACGAAGGTTCAGTTAATTTTTTCGGTATTTGAAATACTAGGCATTCTTATTGCCAGCTGGTGGTTTTAATCTCTCTCATTCAGATTTGTTTGTGAAATTAAAGGTTTTTAAAATGTCGAAGCGCCAGTTAGAGTTGACTGCCTGAAGAGCAGCCATCGTGTTCCAGTGAAAGTGTTGGTAATAAATAGAATAAAGAAATATAAGGTACGTCATTCACTTTTACGTATTTTAATAGTTTATGCTCAAACTACCGTTGAGTCGGCTACGGCCGTATTAAGGCAGGAATCGGAGGACAGCAGTCATTACCGTGATATTACAAATTTTTTGCAAAAGAAACTTAGTAATGTAGAAAAAGTAGAAGCTTTGGACATGATTTGGGTTCCATCAGAAAGGTTTGTTTTCCCTTTATCAGAGTCTCGAAATTTAAGGCTTCAGCTAAAATGGCTGGCTGAGTGGAGTTGGCTTTGCTATTCCCAAGCGGTAGATGCAGCATTTTGTAAGGTTTGCGTACTTTTTAAAACCCGTTTTACATCAAATCGACAAGATATGTAAACAACAGGCGATTTAAAATCGAGCCAAATTAAAGCCAATCATTGAGACAGTTTTGTTTTGTGGAAAACGGACTTGTGCTTAGGGGGCATTGGTACGCTGGGCGGCTAGACGACGGCAGTGAAATAAATGAGAGCAATTTTAGGGAGCTCTTGCGGTATAGACAGCAGTACGATACAAATTTAAAGAGTATGTTATCTGAAAGCAGTAGCAATGCAATGTATACAAGTTGGAGAATTCAAAACGTGATTATCAACACATGTGAGCAATTAATTTTAAAAACCTTATCTGAAAAAGTTAACGCTGCAAAATATTTCTCTGTACTTTCTGATGGAACTGCTGATATATCTGGTGTAGAACAAATGTAGCTTTGTGTTAGATATTTTGATAACGATAACCTCGAGATCAAAGAAGTTTTTCGAAAATTCATTCTACTGGAAGATTTAACGGGTGAAGGCATGTCGAAAGTGATCTTAAAGGAGTTGGAAGAAATTGGATTAGATTTAAGTAAAATGCGCGGACAAGGGTACGATGGCGCTGGTTCAATGAGTGGTCAATTCAACGGTGTACAAGCTCACACTTCCAGAAAGTACCCAAAAGCTTTATATGTACACTGTGCTGCACATTCGTTAAACTTAGCCGTCTCAAACTCGTGCGGGAATGTGTACATAAGAAAATGTCTACGTGTTATAGGAAAATTGTACGACTTTTTCAATACTCCTAAAAGACAGCAAGTTTTGCAAGAGTGCTTAAGATTTGTGACCACCAAAAACTGAAAAAAATTTGCCCCACTAGGTGGATTGAAAGATATAATTCCGTATTTGTCTTTATGAAATTTTATGATGCCTTGTTGTTGGCTCTAATTCAAATATCTAATGGGGTTGGAAAAAATGTTTCTGACGAAGCTAATTTGCTTAACTGCGCCATACAAAAAAGTGAGTTTGTAATTGCTTTGCAATGTATTAATCAAGTTTTTAGCAAAGCCAACATCCTTTGCATATTTCTTCAAACTCAAAATATTGACTTAAAAGAAGCGGTTAATTTAGCCAATATTACTTTGAAAGAATTATCAAGGATAAGAGAAAACGTTGAAATGGAGCTCAAAAGTTTATACGATAATGCTCACAAGCAAGCAGAAACGAATAGCTTCACTTTGAGGAAACCAAGACTTTCTAATACGGAAACGTTAAACGTCGAAGATTTTTATCGTATCCATCTCTGCATACCATTATTGGATGCATTTATTACCAGTCTGAGTGATAGGTTTTTTAAGCATAACGACATACTTCTTGGATTCAAAGTTCTTTTTCCGGAAAAGGTGTCTAAACTTGACGATGATGGAATAATTGGGTTAAAGAAATTATTTGATTTTTACTGTGGCGATTTGGATGGAGATTTTGAAGATGTTAAAATGGAGATAGATATTTGATATAAAATTTGTTTCAACTTGAAACCTGAAGTGAGGCCAAAAAAAGTTTACCATGCTATGCAGCTGTGTGGAAAGAACATGTTACCAAACATATTCAATTTATTTACCATTCCAGTAACTCTCACGATAACATGCGAGAATGAAAGGTCATTTTCATCACTCGGTAGACTTAAAACATATTTAGGAAGCACAATGTCACAAGGACGATTGAACGGTTTAGCACTTCTTTATTTGTATAGGGAACTCACTCCTACAGTGGAAAAAATTATAGACAAACTTGCCTAGGCATCAAGGAAAATGGACATAGAGTGTGAAAATTTCTTAGAACTAAATAATTAATTTTTTAAAATTCTTTCTTAATTTTTTTTTATTACTTTTGAAAGTTGAGCGTCCCTTGTGTTTATAGAACTTTTGATTAAACAAGTAATTTCNTATCCATCTCTGCATACCATTATTGGATGCATTTATTACCAGTCTGAGTGATAGGTTTTTTAAGCATAACGACATACTTCTTGGATTCAAAGTTCTTTTTCCGGAAAAGGTGTCTAAACTTGACGATGATGGAATAATTGGGTTAAAGAAATTATTTGATTTTTACTGTGGCGATTTGGATGGAGATTTTGAAGATGTTAAAATGGAGATAGATATTTGATATAAAATTTGTTTCAACTTGAAACCTGAAGTGAGGCCAAAAAAAGTTTACCATGCTATGCAGCTGTGTGTGGAAAGAACATGTTACCAAACATATTCAATTTATTTACCATTCCAGTAACTCTCACGATAACATGCGAGAATGAAAGGTCATTTTCATCACTCGGTAGACTTAAAACATATTTAGGAAGCACAATGTCACAAGGACGATTGAACGGTTTAGCACTTCTTTATTTGTATAGGGAACTCACTCCTACAGTGGAAAAAATTATAGACAAACTTGCCTAGGCATCAAGGAAAATGGACATAGAGTGTGAAAATTTCTTAGAACTAAATAATTAATTTTTTAAAATTCTTTCTTAATTTTTTTTTATTACTTTTGAAAGTTGAGCGTCCCTTGTGTTTATAGAACTTTTGATTAAACAAGTAATTTCTAAGCAAAAACACAACTTCTATTCTCATATAAAAATTTAGGAGTACCGTTAATTTCTTAAAAATGTTTGATTTCCGTGTTAATTTTATGTAAATAAAGTGCAATTTATGAAACTTTAAAGAGTGTATTAATTTATTACATACTGTACATAAAACGTGCATAAATGTACTTATCTGAAGCGAATTTTCGATATTTTCTGGTGATATATTTTTAGAAGTGTAAAACCCTCCGCAAAATATATTCCTGAGTGCGCCCCTGAGTCTAATATTCTTTTTTGGTCAACTAAGATGTTTACTTTCATTTTTTGCAATCATTAGTTGATTTCGCTTGAGGAGTCACAATGCCCATACCTTCGGTGATCAGATTTGTAGAACACTTATAAAAATTCTACGAATTTTAACAAATGTTGATCAAAATTTTAAACATTTTAATTTTAGAATTGTCTTGAGTATCTATGCAGTTTTGTAGCCCATTAATTTTTAGTAGAGTAAACGGCAAGTTTGAGTGTTTCTAGGAAATCTAAAAAAAAATATCAAAAATTTGTCGAATTTCGCACATTTTTGTACAAAGTTTGAAATTTTGACTTACATAGTCCTTGTTAGATAACGAGCAACACTTTCGTAAAAAATAATAAACATTAATACTTAACTTATCAAACGATTCCTAATCTTTGACAATACATGTTTGACGTGAATGAAGTCGATCTTGAAAACTCACCAAATCGGCGTGACCATGGTCCTTTTAATAGTATATAAACATCCGAAAACATTAAAACGTTT
>NW_016189094.1:0-4000 GCF_001687245.7 Rhagoletis zephyria
AATGTTCCTTGGTCACATCTTTGCTTACTTACATTGATAAATGTTGTTTGTAATAAAATTTGATTTTCAGTACCCTACAAAGTCTCATTTCAAATTTATGTTATCTCATTTTGAATCTATTTTTTTCTCATTTTGAATTTACTCTANATTTATATTATCTCATTTTGAATCTATTTTTTTCTCATTTTGAATTTACTCTATCTAATTTTGAATTTTCACATTCTCAATATGATTTTACATTTCTCAATATCAAGGTATAAATTCTCAATTAAATTTTACGCTTCCTCATTTGGATTTATATTTTCTCATTTTGAACTTACACTGCTCAATTTCAATTAACGCAATCTAATTTCAATTTACTTTTCCTCAATATAATCTTACATTTTCTCATTACGAACTTGAAAAGGTGTAGTATACGTCTGTGGGACGCCAGAATAAAATAACTTACTTATTTAAAATCTGTTTAAAAAGTATTCAACTCTTTATTAAAGAAAAAATACAGAAGAATATCAATTTGTTTTTGGTTTGTCTCTAATAATTGAGGAGTTAGATGCTGTAACGGTACTTCTGTTAAAACTACTTTCTGAGATATTAGCGTTAAAGTTTTTGGTGTGTGATAACTTTCTTGTTGTTGTAGAAGTATGTTAAAAAGGAATATTGTTGTGGTATTGAAAAAAATTGTTATATATTCTGGAGTAGTAGTTCCTTCAGCGATGTATTTCAATGTGCATTCATCATGATAATTTTGTACAAAATTCCTTGGGCGCCGACCGCCGCGGCGTGGCTCGGCGGCGTATACCTCTACTAGAGCAGGACCATATACTCCAGCTCTGTATTAGATACACGAGTTGGGCCGCTACTTCATCACAGAGGAAGATTTTGTAAGTGTGTACTACAATATAGCATAAATGGACCACATTGTCCAAAGCGTGACCATTTTCCTCTGGTCTCTGCGTGCGCGATAACGAGGTTATTTGGTGAGATCGTATCAGGGTGGGCAGAAACTCGGAGTTCGAGCGAGCGAGCGAGCAAACTCCTACTCAATGCCTCGCAGGCAACGAGGCGCTCGCAGATCGTACTCGTAGCAGCAATGAGGCGAGGCACGAGAAGTTTGGCTTGCTCGGCAAACGAGCGAGCGTTGCTTGTTTGCTCGCGCTCCTATTAAACGAGCGAGGCCGTTGTGTGTTGCCTCGCTCGCAGTGCGAGGCGAGTTGCTGTCTGTATACTCGCTCTGCTAGGTAAGACAAGTGAGCGACGAGCGAGCGCTCCGAGTGTACTATACAACACTTGCATTTTTGTGCATAAAAATGTGGGAATGTAGTCAATAGATTATGTACGAAAGTATGTTAATAATTGTATGTACATATGCATATAAATATGTGAATATTATGTTAGGGCAGCATTTAAAACAACAAATAAAATGTATTACATACATAAGCATAGATTGTGGAATGAAATATTTTTTAGAGTTATATACATACATATGTACATACTTAACATGCATATTTATATATGTATGTATGTACGTATTTATGTATGTATGTACATATGCATGTGTTTTATCTTTGCAGAGAAAAGTAAGTAACGAAGATTTTATAATCGTTATTTGTGCCGCAGAAACAAAAAACAAGTAAGCAATTGTTAACACCCCAAAATAGTTTTCTACTTGTAGCACTTATGCTGTATACCTGAATGAGATATAATCCTTGGTGAAAAAATTAATTTGTGGCCTCTTGTTCAAGGACATATGTACATATGTATGTATGTATGCATGGATATGTAGCCATGGGAAAATTTGCGTAAACAAAGAATAGAGGCCGGTTCGCATACAACTTTGGCGTTGCGATGGCGTTGAATTTCAAAATGTGGACCAGCCTTAATTATCAAATAATGTTTAACACCCCAAATAGTAGTTTGTATTTTCTACATACATACATATGTATGGGGACTAAACCAGGAATATTCATTTGAAAATGCTAATGTCCTACTCATTTATGAAATGAAAGACAAAACAATGATTTTTATAAATATTATATTATAATTTATATATATGTAACATAGTTACTTAGCCGAATTACTTAGTAATTACTTGTATGAAAGAATACAAAGACAAATTATTTATCAGAAGCATTGCCCCTTACACATTGAAAAAGAGTAATAAAAACTCAAAAAAGGAAAATCGTTACAGCGAAAAGAGTGTTTGAAAAACCGCATAAATTCAAATCCGCATAAAAAAGAACCTAAGTGTATAAGTTGAAATTTTATAAGGAATTATTGAACATTAAAAAAATTATACCTACATATATATGTATGCACATATGTGCCTACCTAGCAGACAAAACTGGTGAAAATAGCACGCATCTATTCTTCTGTGCATGAGAATATATACATAAAAAAATTCATACGTACATATGTGTATATATGTATGTAGTGTATACATATCTGCATGTGTGCGTACAATCCTTTACTCGAAATTGTTAGTTAATGCAATTTTTATCCCATACATTTTTGCTGACCAAACAACCCGTTTGCCTGTCTAATCTGCTTGCCTCATTTGCCTCGCTTGTTTGCTCGCCTCATTTGCCTCGCTCGTCTACTGCTGCAAATGAGTGCCTCGCTCGTCTGCTGCTGCAAATGAGTGCCTCGCTCGCAACGACGCCCTCGCGAGGGCAGAGCTAATGAGGCCCTCGTTTGCTTGCCGCTCTACTCTTGCGCTGCCCTCGTTTGCTTACACGCTCGCTGGTTGCTCAACGCGTGCGCTCGTCCTTAACGAGTGCTCGTTTGCAAACAGCCTCGCTTGTTGCTCGTGAGTTGCGCAAGCTTAGAGCAAACTAACGAGCGAGCGAGGGGCTAAAATGAGGCAAATCCGAACCCTGGATCGTATACGCTCAACAGCTCCTGTACGTCGCATTATTATGAGTAACGTCGATTAAAGGGCTACATCTCGTTTCAAAAATAAAATCAATAAACAAAAGTATAGAAAATTGTATCATGGTCGGAGAGCAACAGTGTCTACACCTGAGTTGCAAGCTAGATTTCAAAGGCTGCACCTGAATCGACTTGAAACAAATGAAAAATTATTATATGATGTTATAAGGCAAGCAAAGGGTTGACACTGTGGCTGACTTCCAAAATGTCATTTGCAATCTATACGTCGTAAGCATCATATTCCGTATTGAAAGAGTATTTTTATTATATATATCTTTGTTCACATAACGGTTGTTTGTAACAGGCAAAACGAATCGCGATAGATATAGACAAATGTATACATAAATGATCGGAATGAAAAGAGAAATCAATTAAGCGGTGACTGTCTGTCCGTCCGTCCGTCCGTTCGTCGGTCTGTGCACGCGATAACTCGAGTAAAAATTGAGATATCTTATCGAAACTTGGTACGTGCACTTCGTTTTGGCGTAGGACGGATGGTATTGAAAATGGGCAAAATCGGACTGTAACCACGCCTGCCTCCCATATAACTACGGTGACCATATTTATGAAAGCCGAATACGGGACAAAAAATAAATTTGAAACTTTTTTCCACACTGTTTTCCCTGAAACAGTATCCTTATAACATCAAAATTTTGTAGGATAATTTTCTCGAGATTTTTACCCCGTAAAATTTGTTACAAATTTTCGTTAAATTTTAGTATAATAAAGTACAATTTTAAGTCGGTAAGGCTTACCACTAATTTTTGGCAACTTTTTTTTGTTGACGGTGTTACGCATTTTTTCATTTAAAGTATGTATGTTCGATCTTTTTTTTTTTTTTTTGAAAGAGAAGNTTTTTTTTTTTTTTGAAAGAGAAGCAAATGAGCAGCACTTTTCACTCGCACTTTATTATACTCAACTTTAATGAGTTACAAAACTGCAAACCAAATTTTTTTCTAAAGATTCTAATTAAAAAGTTTGAAACTTTGGGGAAACATTGCAGAACTAATTTTTATAGTTTTGGCACAAAGTTGAAAATTTGGTATTAAAAGAGCGGTACTTTAATAAAATA
>NW_016189095.1:0-4000 GCF_001687245.7 Rhagoletis zephyria
TTAGCCGTGAAAGGGGTGTAAAGGAAACATGATTGCCTATTTATATAATGATTTAAATGAAAGACTTACAAATACTATTAGAATTAATTTCCACGCCAAAAAACCCGTACTTTAGAGATGACACCCACCATTAATACTTGGACATCGCTTTCGTTGATCGATTGAGCCTGTTTTCTAACACATTCTGCGGAACGGCGTTATTCTTGAAGCCGTGCATTTTGATTTTTTTTTTTAATTTTGATTTCATATGGGCCCAATAACGCTCGATCGTTTGCAGCTCTGGGCAATTCGGAGGATAGGCCTCTTTTAGTACAATGTTGATTCCATTTTGTGTATAACCCTCTTGCGCTTTTTTTGCACAATGGCTTGTTGCCAGATCTGGCCAAAACAATACAAGTTCTCAGAACAACACTCCAGGTGCAACAACATGTTCAGAAAGATTCGGATTCCTTTTCAAAGTCCTTAGAACACCATTCTACATTATTTTATTTATAGTGCCTGATTTTCCGCCAGATTCCAAAATTGCAAAATCAGCAGACTAAATAAACGGCTGATCGAGTAGTCGATAACAAAGTTGCGCTATGTAGAGTACTGCCAGATTTCATTAATGAATATTAAACAAACAAAAGGAAAACTGTACATACTGAGGATCATAAGGGTATGCTATTCAAATGACTGGAAGTGTACATGCATACCTTTACTGCTTTTCATGGGTTTTACCATAATTAAACCTTCTCGTACGATGGCTTCAGCATTCGTCCGGATTTTCGTGAGGAATGCACTGTGTTGTAATTATCTACTGTGCTCTCTGCTCCTCACAGTCCTTGTTGTGGCATATAGGGCGAAGAAATTTCTAGGGCCTTCGACAAAATATTGACTTTGGCCAGCTGTGACTCAAAATATGTCAAATTTATTAGATTTCAAGTCCAATTTTGTAGAACTTTTGCGATTTTTTACTTAAATCTTTTTCGAAAACCTGGTACCGATCTCTGAATTATTTCGTTTTTAATTTTGCACTTTGACCTCCGTTGCTAGGACGTGGACATTTTCGCCCTTGGTCTGGTCAATTCGATTTCATCTCTAATGTTTCCATATCTAAATGAAGAGCGACAACAGTCCTCACGAAAAGAAGGTGTTGGATCGGCCCTAAAGATATGTACTTAAGTGTATACGATATAAAATTGTTCTGTCTAAAAACAAAAATCTTACCTTTAAACGCCCAACAACTTTCTCCACAAATACAAAACACTTTTCATATTTTTGTTTTAGCACAATTTCATATTTATTTTTCTTTGATTTAATTTAGTGAAAAATATAAAAAAATATTTAAGGTGTATTCTCTTACAATAAGAATAAAAAAGTATTAGATCATCAATTAGTATCGAGTATCGATTATCGCATAATTTTTTTTTTTTGTTTTGTTTCCATGAATTTTACAAATTCACTAACAAGAATGTATCAATGTATGTATGCATGTATGTTTATGAGAGTGTGTTGATAATTTATAGTTTGTTTTTAGTACAAACAAATAACTTAAAATTAGCAAACAAATTAATGTTGGCAATTGCATTATTGGGAAGTATAATCATTAATAAAATGTAGAAATAATAATAAAATGCAATTATGTCAATAATACTCAATGCAAACAAAAGTAGACGAGTTCACTAAAGTTTTCTTATAAAATAAAATTAGGAATTAGTACTTAAGTAAATGTTATGCATGTATGTATGTATGGACATATAGACATACATATGTATGTATGTATCTACAAGTACATATGTATAATAGGAGGGCTTTATATAGGAAGTGTTGGCTTGAGCAACGAAAAACAAACATAAATCAAGTATGTACATTATCATTAGGGTGCCTCACCAAGAAAAAAAGTTGCGATTTTTCCACTGGAATTATAAAATTTCTTATATTTTAAGACTTTCGCCAAAAAAATATTTAGGAAAAATATTAAGATTTACGTGAGCTTGATCAAAAATCCCATTATTTGGATTCCGCTAAAAAAAATTTAAACAGTTTTATGCAGCCCTTTTCAGCTTAAGCTCTTCTTTTATCTGACAAGCTTTTTTTGAAAAAAAAAAATCAGTTTTGAGACAAATTTTATTTATGAAAACCTCGATTTTTGGAGGTATTTTCAAAGGAATCCAGCTCAAATCTTAATATTTTAATATTTTACCGAAATATTTTGGCGACAGTCTTAAAATATAAGTACCTAATAAATTCCATTGCAAAAGTGGTACTACTTTTTTTTTGTAAGTAGAGTGATGCACCCTAATGCACATGATAATACTTATAAGTGAGAATGAAATGTATGTATTATTGCTTAAGTTGCGTAGGGAGCACTAATTAGTGGAATAAATATTTATATGTACTTAGTAGGAAAACCTTTAAATGTTCAAAAAAATTATTTCGCTGAGTGTCTACCGATTCCGAACTGAGCAAAACTGATTTCGTTGAATAAACTGAGCTTAAAAAGGTGAAACTGAGCGCAAATAGGAAAATAAGGTTTCAATAATAATAATAAACTGCGTAGCCTACAATAAATAAGAGTATAAAATGTAAGTATGTATGTTAGGGCGGTTCTATTTGTATGGAAGATTTTTTCGGCTATGCGCGTATAGCACAGAAGGATTCTACGTGAAATCCTAAGCAAATTAGCCGAAGAAACCATGGGTCTAAAATCAATTTGGAGTTTGCCAAATTGCGAAAATAATAAATTTTGTATAAAAACATGCTATAAGGGGGTTTTTGGTCCTCTACCATTCATTTCTGCACTTATATTTTTCCTAAAATTTTCACAAGAGGGCGCAACAGTGAAAATGTTCACATTTTCTTCGAAACCCATTCTCCCAATTTGGCAAACTCCAAATTGATTTTAGACCCATGGTTTCTTCAGAAAATTTACTTAGAATTACACGTAGAATCCTCCTATACTATACGCGCATAGTAAAAAAAAATTGACCCGCCCTAATGTATTTACATATACATACATATGTACATATATGGAGCAAATAAATAAATATAATTACTAGGAAACTTTTAATAATTCGAGCAATTCACAAACACAAGTTTTAGTTTCATATAAAAATTAAAAAAAAAAAAAACAGGAATCGAATGTTACATAATACAAGTACTTATTGCATTCTGCTTCTTCTTCCACTTGGGTATCTTTCATTTACTTCTCTTTAAATATGTATGCATGCTGCACTGGTGAAAAGCTTCATTATCACGTCATTTCGGGTATGTTTTGGTTAATAAATTAGTGTTTAGAGTAAAATCTTAAGATTTCAATAATTCTTAAATTCTTATTCTTCACTTCATTTCCAGCATTTCATCACTTGTTATTACAGCTTAAATTGTTGCGTGCACAAAATTATTTATTATTAGTTAATTTAATGCAATTATTAATAAAATTTATTTTTATTTTATTTTTTTTTTTTAATTTAGTGTCTTGTATTTATGTACGTAGGGTGTGTAAGTGTGCATGGCATCGCTTAATTTGCCAATTGCTGCTACAAACAACAAAATTTTTTGGTGTTTTTTTTTTCTTATGATTGAGAAGGCAGTCAGCGAATATTTTCTCTTTATTCCACAAATGATACTTCGAAGCACCATAAATGCGAATTTTTTTTTTATTTCCAGTCATAAACGCCTTAAAAAGTTTATTATTAACTTTTTTCGATTTGTTTAAGTCTTCTCTTTGAGCAGAGCGATTAGATGATTCTTCTTGGCTTTCTCTGATTTACTATATTCATCCAGAAACTGTACATAAATTTTGTTAGAACGAAAAGAGATTAGTAAAGGGCTCGAATTAAACTTGCAAAAAAGAGAGTTACAAGAGCAAGAAAAATTACATACAAAAATGCATAAAATAAAAATGCCTCCATGTATATGTATCTATCTTTCCTTGCACCCTGTAATTATTGTTGGTAAAAATATATTATTTTTGTTTTTACACTTACTTCTAAATTAAAATCACGTGCTATCACAT